>NW_027546735.1:0-623 GCF_008692635.1 Crocuta crocuta
TCAGCTCCTTGGAGGTCTCTGGGGACTCGCGATTCGGGCACAACACCTGAACCTAGCTGGATTGTTTCTGTTAAAACAAAACAAATACCTAGGATCTCATAATATAATATTCAAAATGTCAAAGGTACAATCCAAAAATAGTCAATACATAAAGAACTAGGAATATCTCAACCCTGTGTGGTAAAAGATAATCAGTATATGCCACTGCCAAGGTGACACATATTATCTGATAGTGAAAGCGGCTATTATAAAAATATTCCAAAAAGTAAAGGCAAACACTCTTAAATATAAAAAGCTAAAAAGTCTCAGCAAATAAGTTAAAGATATAAAGAAGAAACAAAGGGTAATTTTAGAATTAAAAAACACAAAAATGAAAAACAAAAATGGGCCCAACATCAGAAGAAATATGGCAGAGGAAAGTATAAGTAAACTTGAAGACAGATCATTAGAATTTACCCAAAGTGAATGAGAGAGGAGAAAGATTTTTTTTAAGAATAGAACTTCACACACCTGTGAAATGTTAACAAAAGATCTAGCATTGATGTCATCAGAGTCCCACCAGGAAGGATAAAAGTGCAGTGTGGAAAAAGTATTTGAAGAAACGATGCCTAAAAAATTCCCAA
>NW_027546736.1:0-623 GCF_008692635.1 Crocuta crocuta
AAACAAACAAACAAACAATTTGATAAGTCAAGTTGACAACTGAATGGGTAAAAACACTGTCATATTATAAAGTGATACAACTATTTTCAAAATATTGGCTCAATTTTAAAGAAGTATAAAATAAAATTATCTGTGCCACAGCAATTATTACAATATTAAAAACTCTACACAACCACAATGCCCATCTACAGGCAGGTAATTGTTAAACAAATTAAGGTGTTTGTAGAAATTTATGTATCTGTTTTTGAAAGGAGAAAGATATTCGCCTCGTGTGCAATGATTTCCATGTAATGTTGATGCATAACCAATTTAACTTACATAATATGTAGAATCACGTAGAATAGTATTTTTTGTATGTTGTGTATGCATGTGTTTGTGTGCGCAACCATATTGGGGTGTTATAAAAGTGGTTTCCCCCAGTCACCCAAATTAATTTTTGTTACCAAATTGATAAAATAAAATCTAAGAAATTCCCCAATAGAAACACATACACCTATTTACCACCAAAAAAACAAGCCCCTCAAACATTTATTGCTTTTCAATAATCACTCGACACCACTGATTCCTCACAGGTGTAAGAGAAGAATGGAAGGATTTTAAATCATTGGATGCTTAAATATGCA
>NW_027546737.1:0-623 GCF_008692635.1 Crocuta crocuta
TTGTTTTGTTTTTCTAGTGGCTCCAATTCATTTCTTTTTACATTCACTAATAAATGGGGATTATATATTCTCCTGAACGGGCTGTTCTGTGACTTCTGCAGCACTGAGGCTGGCAAAGGCCACCCAGAGGATGTGCTGAAGTCTTCAGAGAGGGGACCTTCAGGGAAGATGTGTCAATGCTGTCCAGTCCACCCAGTGATGAAGGACCAAACGGACACTCAGCCAGCACCGAGGGGGTTCAAGTCATGGAGGACTCCGTGCACGCTCCCTTTTCCCCTTCCTCCTGCCTTTTCAGAGATGAGAAGCAGGAGACCCACTGCAGTAACGGCACACGGAATTTTTAATTGAGCCTCCAGTTTGTTCCGGACGTGACTGAGCTCTTGGTGGCAGGTTAGAAACGGGTCCGAGAGAGCCTAGGCTCCTTCTCTTCCTGCGCTAGGCCGTCTGGCCGTTCTCACGTTCTGTCTCCTTATCATCCGTGCACGTGTGCGGCTGTACAGCAAGCTGCAAAGTCCTTGTGGGCTGGCAGCCGGCAGTCGTGTTTTGAGTTTTACATTAGGTTGCCACTCGACGGACAAAGCGTACATTTGCCGCGATCATCCAGTGACGGTGACAGCCCACGC
>NW_027546738.1:0-623 GCF_008692635.1 Crocuta crocuta
GCCGGGCCCATTCCTGCCCCTCCAGACCTCAAGGGAAATGGGCACATCCGGCCGTGGTGGTTCCTTCCCCGCCCCCCGCACGCGGCACCCGCACTCCGTCTGCAGAGCCTGTCTATACATATGCCTTTGTCCGGCCGCTTGTGTCTCACTACCTCCCGAGGCCGGTGCTGGCCCGGGGCTCCCCCAGGGGCTAGCCCCCCTCTCCAGCTCGTCTCCCGCCACACCCCTGGCTCCTGGCCCACACACCTGAACACGTAGTCATGGGCATCGATGTTCCGACCCTGGCGCGAACCATTCAGGATGCCTCCGTTCCCCACCACTGCGCAGCGAATGCAGTTGGAAAGCGGCTTCCTGGAGGCGGCAAACAGCTGGGAGCTCTCGGAGTCATTCAGGAGGCTCAGGGTGGAGTTGATGGCTGTGGGTGCCAGACAAGGTGGGGCGCTAAGAGGAGGGACGTCATGTGGGTCGGGACCTCCCCCAGACTGCTTCTGGCACCCCACCTGCCAGAGGTGTGACACCCGCCCCTCCCAGGGCACCGAGGGTGGCGGCGGGCAGGGGGAGGTGGGGAGAGTGAATGGTCAGTGGGACCACGGGCTGAACTGAGGGTGGGGTGCAGATGGAAC
>NW_027546739.1:0-623 GCF_008692635.1 Crocuta crocuta
GGTGGGAGGGTGATGTCCACGGGGTTTTCCAGAAGTTCTACTTCATTCCCAAGCCAGACCCAGTCATGGGAGTGGGGGATGTTGCCTTGTTCGCTCACAGCGAATCTTTTGTGTCTGTATTTCCAAGCAAATGCCACACAGTTGATTAAGAAGACCAAAATGGCCAGGCAGAAGACACAGAGCAGAGCGTACATGCCGATCTCCAAGTCAGTTAACCCCCTTGAGCTCACTGTAAGGTCACTGGGATTATTGGGTTCCGGTAACTTCCCTTGAGTGGGGAAGCTTGTGAAGGCGTCTGGACCGCCACTCTTGAGTAACTTCTTATCCTTTCCTTCCAGGGGGGACTGTGGGGTTGTGCTTTTGTTGCTACGTTCCTCTTGGCCAACAGAGGCGCCATGTTGGAACCACTCCTGAACCGCTCTCTCCTGGTTTCCTTCACGCCCTATGGAATTACTGAAGTGGTCTTTATATTCCCGACTGAAGCCCTCGATATCGTTGGTGCCTCCCAGGTGCTCATCAACGTTTGGTTCAAATTTGACCTTGACATTTCCTTTACCCACAGCAAGAACACTCTTCCTCTTGGTCTTCTGACAGGGCTCACTAATCATCATTTCTAATTTAAT
>NW_027546740.1:0-624 GCF_008692635.1 Crocuta crocuta
AAAAAAAAAAAAAGCTGTTTAAAGGATTTGAAAAGCAAAGGGAGTGGTTAACCCAGTGAGGGGACCAAAAATAAAAATAAAAATAAGCCTATTTTTGGTCATAAGAAGGACTGAGGGCAGCATTGCATTGCACGCACAGATGCAAATGCTCCAATTTCAACAGTGCTGCCCCTCTCCCCAGCCGGAAACTGTAAGGAGAACACAGCTGTAAAGAATGTGGCAGTGGTTAAGTCCGAGGCTGCTAGGACTCGCCCCACCTGGGGCCAAAGCTCAATTCCTAGGATCTGAACTTAAAACATCACAATTAAAGCCCAGTACAGAGGCTGCTGCCAGCTCTGGCTGATTGTGAGGAAGTCGGGATGACGCTTCCGGTAAGAGGGTCTGTCGCAGTTCCAGCTCCCTCCCTCGCGGGTCCCACGCTGGGAAGCCCGTGGCACCCACTCCTCTGCCTCCCACACCCCTGCCAGGGCACGCAGACGCTTTGCAGGCCAGTGCTGTTGGTACCACGCTGCCGTGTGACTGCGGGACGAGGCCATCCGCTCCACATTCACTCAGCGCCGTGAGCCGGTGTAGTTGATAGAAAGCAGGACCACGTTGTGTAGCAAGAGGGACAGCTCCGCTTCT
>NW_027546741.1:0-623 GCF_008692635.1 Crocuta crocuta
TCCATTCCGCTGTGAACCTAAAGCTGCTCCGAAAGATGAAGTTTATTTAAAACAAGGAGAAGCAGGCCTCTGTAGCTTGGCCGGCACCCCTCCCACTGCGGGCTCTGCTTCCTGTCCCCTTGGGGCAAGTGTCCGTGTCCCTGCCCCCGCCGGCCGCCACAGGGTCCCTGCCAGCGCGCCCGCGGGGCAGGCGACTTGGTTTATAGGACAGACCGGGGCCCCGCAGCCCCCACATGCAGGCAGGGCCTATGCGGCCGCTGTGGGCTTGGAGGACGCGCCCATCCCCCACCTGTATTCATCGGTGGGGCGGCCGAGGCCCGGTGCCCAGTGCCGGGCGAGGGCTGCAAGGCCGCGGTCAAGGTGTGGGTCGCGTTGGTCTCCTCACAGGTCTGTCCTGGCTGCCCTTCCCTGCCTGTGTGCATCCCAGGGTCTCTGTGGCTACAAATTTCCTCTTATAAGCACCCTAGTGAGATTTTGGATTTAGGGGCTCAGCTTCATGACATTTTTAAAAACATTTTTAAAATATTTATTTTTGAGAGAGAAACAGACAGACAGACAGGCCATGAGCAGGGGAGGCACAGAGAGAGGGAGACACGGAATCTGAAGCAGCTCCAGGCTCCGAG
>NW_027546742.1:0-624 GCF_008692635.1 Crocuta crocuta
CTACATTGTATTTTGTTCAGAATTCAATTACCTCTCTGCTAAAAATGACAATAATCAACTAATTCATTTTCCTGCTTCCAAACTTAATCCATCAAATCCATTATGCATCTAGCTTCTGTAAGTAACTTTTTAGGAAAAAATAATCATTTGATTAATATAGTCATTGTCCCACCAAAGTCTAAACTCTTGACACACCAAATCTGCCCCTCACCTACACCCTCATCTTATCTCTTTCTTTCTTGCTTAATCATCATCAATAATAAAGAGAGAATGCTTTCCCATTTACACAGTCTTGTTTCATTCTTCTTTGTCTTTATGCTTCCTACATGAGTGGACTATATTCCCTTTTGCTATAGTCTTCATTTTAAATTTTATTCTTAAGTTGTCACCTGTTTTCAGAAATGCTACTTCTTCCAGAAATTTCTATATATTCTACTGGATTTTAGCTGTATCCAATCCTCATGTTTCCCCCAAACATTTTTCTCAGTGAGCGCCTCTCATCTGTTCTCCATAATATCCTACATGTCTACCTACTTTATCTCTGTCTCCATCACTTTATTAAAGGGTTGCTAGTTTTATTTGTATATTCAGTACCAGGGATATATATTAAACACACACACACAC
>NW_027546743.1:0-624 GCF_008692635.1 Crocuta crocuta
GTTTAACTATGAAACACTTTTTGAACTATATTTTGTCGATAATATTATTTTGCAATTTCACAGATAAGGAGAATTCAAGGCTTATTTTTACAAGAAAATAAATCAGCTGTGCTCATATTCAGTCCCAAATTGCAACAACTAAAAAAATGCCTTTTTCCATACATGCAATAAAAGAGTAATAATTCCAAAGGACTCAGTGTAGTTTGGAGGTTAATGAGGAGCAACAGATTGGCACCTATGTATCAAATTCACGTGTCAAAGTGAAAGTGTTTCTGGGCCCACAGAATACCCAATTAGCTAGGGCAATAGTGGCTAGGGCAATGCCCATTAGGATGCCCATTAGGATGTCTCCTAATAATCATAAAAGGTAACATTCTTGAGAGCTTAGAGTTATTTGTTAATAGATGAAAGATACAGTATTAGACAGTTTTCCTCAACAAGTATACTCTATGATGGTGAATGTCTCAAGGAGGGCAGGCCACTCCGTGGTGGCCATGTAGGCCTATTCCCTGTAGAGAGGCATTTTCAAAGGACACATTTGGTGCTAATGAAAAACATGGTATGTATCTGATTCGTAATACTTTATTAACAGTCAATAGGCTTTATGTTAGTAAAAAAAAAAAA
>NW_027546744.1:0-624 GCF_008692635.1 Crocuta crocuta
TAACGTAACGTAACGTAACATAACGTAACATAACATAATCATAGGAATGATATGATAGTCACAGGGTCTATGGATTACAGTGCAGAATCCTGAGTACTGGCATTTTTAGAACATTGCCTCCTACACTGTGTCTTTAAATGTTTCCCCCTTCCCCCTAGAATAACTTAGAATGTAAAGCCATGGACATTGGAGCCAGACTGACTGGGTTCAAATTCTGGCTCCAACATTTCCTAGTCATACGATCTTGTGCAAGTTGCTGAATCTCTCAGTTCTTTAATTCTCCGAGAAACTATGGGTCTCAATGAGTTGTTATATACTTTAAATGAATTAATGTGCCAGAAAATTACTTGGCACATTGGAGCACTATGTGGGTCTTTGCTACTATTCTTGTTGATGTGACTATAATACATCCACTAATGTAGCCCTAGATTTCTATTCTTCTAGGGCAGACCCATCACCTCACTTTTCTCTATGTCAGTTTCTTTATAAATGTTATAGTTATTTAATTGTCAAAAGTATAATTTATAATGTGGAAAAGACATACTTAAGTTGAATCTTTTACTCACATGAAAGAACAAAGAATTTTTCAAGTAAAACATAATCACATTTAGTTTCTTTTTTTTT
>NW_027546745.1:0-625 GCF_008692635.1 Crocuta crocuta
GCCCCAATTGCCATGATGTTTTCACTTTACCAAGCCTCATCACATCGCCCTCCAGTACAGTGCTGAAGGGAAGTGGTGAGAGCCCACATCCTTGCCATGTTTCTGATTTTAGGTAAGACATTAGCTGAACATTTGAGTAGATGCTCTTTATCAGTTGAGAACTTTCCCTTCTATCTCCCATTTGCTGAGTGAGTATCATGAATATTTTCTTGAGTTTCAGCAAATGATTTTTATACATCTCTTTAGATTATCATATGTTTTTCCAACAAGATGCTGATTTGTGATTTGTGAATTATAAAACAGATCTACAGTGTGCACAGTGTCAGCTTTCTTCCTCTATTTAATCCCATGAAAGTCATGTGAAAAATATCAAGGCTACAGAATGGGCACAGAATGAACCTATAAGAACCAGCAAATACAAGTAAACATGTAAAACAAAGTTTTAAATGTAAACATTCAAATGTAAAACATTCTATTGTCTAAGCAATAAAAGTGGCAAACTAAAACACCAATATAACACAACTTTCACTGGCAAACCAATGTGATTAAAAACGGTAATATCTCATATTGTAAGAACGCAAGAAAATGGTCATCTACTCTGATGGCAAATCTGCAAATTAATGCA
>NW_027546746.1:0-625 GCF_008692635.1 Crocuta crocuta
ATCTTAAGTTCCTAAGTGCAGTACTGCGGGTTGCACTTAGTCTCTGGGCATCTTAGGTTTTCTGCTTCACTTACAGCTCGCTGCTCTCTCTTCCGGTAGCTTACTGTCTCCCTTTCGCTCCTTGGAGGTTTCCCTCATTTTCTTGAAAATACTTCAATGCATCAAATAATGTGTTTTAATTCATCTCAAATCCAGTTATGCCATGGGTTCAGATACCTCACCTGTCTCAACGGATGTAGCTTTTAAGGCTCAAAAGTTCTGAGGTTTGAGTATCCAATAAAATCACTCCCATTAGTTGCATTGTTTTCTGGAGGTATGCATTTTACTTTTTATTTACAGAATAATATACTGTTAGCGTGGCAAAGCGTCCAAGTGATTATTTAACACAGCGTTTTCTGTGGGAGGCACTGTTGTCATTTTGGTCAGGATGACCTTTTGCCCCATGTGACTGGCCTAAATACTTTAAGGCATTTACATCCCTGGCCTCCACCTGCCATAGACAGGTAATTGAAACAATTAAAAATATCACTCATTTCCAACAGCCTCCTAGGTTGAGAACTTTGATGGTTAATCCTTCCATTTTACAGATGGAAAATGTCTGCTTTTAAGATAAAGAAAAAAAAAA
>NW_027546747.1:0-625 GCF_008692635.1 Crocuta crocuta
TGCCTAGAATTAACCTTCTTCCATTCCCATATGTCCATTGTCTATCCAACATTTAGACTGCGTCAAATGACACTGCCTCCATGAAGTCTTCCTGAATTTTCCACAAAAAATTATGTCTTTTTATTCTGAAATTATATAGTACTTTATATATACTTTCAATTTCACATGCTTGTTAATTAGCAACACTTTTTAAATGTGCACTACTTAATTCTCCAAGGCCCAAGGATCTGATCTAATCCATCCAGGAGAACCAAATTATCAGTATTTGTTTGTTGAATAAATGAACTATGTAGATAGCAAAATAATATTAATATTATGGATAAAAGAACAAATTTACCTAAATTCTTTCATTAAAAAAATAAAACCATGTTTTACAAATATGCTAAATAATATTTTTTGAATACCAATTAATAACTCTAAGTAAAATTATATAAAGTTTAGAATATTTCCTGACATGATAGGTGATAGCCGAGAAGATAAATAAAAGCCAAGGAAACTCTTGTCATCAAGGCAAAATTATATTGAGCATAAGCTGTTGCAGGAGCTGTTAAGAATGAATGTGGTAAGATACTACTAAGGGTTTTTCACTGTGGTTTACCAAAATAAAATAAGATAAAATTTTGAA
>NW_027546748.1:0-625 GCF_008692635.1 Crocuta crocuta
AAAAAAAAAAAAACAACCACAAGAAGGAACATGGCGATCAATTTGTTCAATGCCAGTAATCAAGGAAAACATTTTAAAATGGCCCAGGATGAGACTTTTTCCAAAATGGTGAAACAAAAACATTTTTCCTACTCTTCCAATGAATTCCAAGCAAAAACCCTTCACATGATATAGAAAACAAACATGAGAAGACTCTGAAGGGTCAGGGGACAGAAAGGCTGGGAAACTCGGGACCCAAAGAACAACATGGCGGTAAGCTTCTGAGTTTTCTTTCAGCTTCATATACTGCAGACCGAATGCTGGAGAAGCCAGTGACCTGGAAGTGCCCAAGAGTGTGTGGAAAGAAAAGCCCCAATTACACACTTACAAATACTCCAGAATCACAGGGAAAATCTAAAAGAACCTAAACCAAATTAAATGACAATGAAATAGGACATAAAATATGTGGGACACAGCCAAAAAATCTGTTGGAGGGAGAATTTATGGCTCTAAATATATTCATTAGAAATGAGGAGGAGCCTCGAATCAATAATCTAAGGTCCCACCCCAACAACCTAGAGAGAAAAGAGCAAGATAAACCCAAATGGCCAACCTCATAAGGTAAATGTGACATTGCATTGTGTGT
>NW_027546749.1:0-625 GCF_008692635.1 Crocuta crocuta
TGCTGATGATGATTACAGTCTCAAGTGAGTCATTCTAATCTCCAAATATTGCCTGGCACAGACCAAAGGTGACAGTTACACTCTAAGTGATAAATTTGAAAATGATGTAATGTGTATGAAAGACAAGCATGCTGGAGATAAGCAAACTCGCTTTACGACCTAGGGGTGAAATCTATCAGGAATTAGAAAGGGGAACTGCAGGGTGGGAAATAGGTGAGTCAACAGCCCCATCATTCGTCCCTCCTGTCTCAGGCGGACCGCTAGCCAGCAGAACCCACAACACCTGACCACTGCCTGTGGTGCCCCTTTAGTTTTTCTCCCCCTTCTGTTCTCATGTGTCTTTTGGGGGACACCTTTTGTGGCCGTGGCTTTAGTGGAGCACAGCCTGCATTGAGTGCCGCAGCCTGAAGGCAGTGGATGTTGGGTGTTTGCCGACAGGGTACCTGCCACTACCACCATGGGCACCATCTCCTCTATGAGAGTCTCACCTGCCCTGGCCAGACCTGCTCTGGGACAGGTGGCAGCCCTGAGTGCTTGACCAGACAGCTGATAGCTCAATGGCCATCAGAATGGCCCAGAGAGCAGAATAGCCAGGCTATTCTGACACCCCTTTGGCTCCTTGGGG
>NW_027546750.1:0-624 GCF_008692635.1 Crocuta crocuta
GGGACGTCAATGTCTGGCTGGGGCCTCGAGGCCATCTGGTGGCTTGACTTGTTCTGGGCCTCATTCCAGGAGGCTGAGGTTTTGCAGACACACGGTTTCTAGGTGAGGATGGCTGTTCTACACTTAACAAGCCAAACAAAAAGGGAAGATTATGAATTGGCCAATAAGGATATTGTCAAAAGGAAATCTGGTCTTAATGTGGGAGTTACATATTATAGCTCTTGCTCCTCTGCATGGCCAGGGTGGGCATAAAGAGGCACAGCCGAGCCCTTGGAATATGCACGTGAACCGTGCCCTGGAAGGAAGGCCTCTCCACCCGCGCTCCCCCTGTTCCACCTCTGCATGCCGGCCAGGCCAACTCACCGCCCTCGCCTCCCCCCTGCCTGGCATCGCGTCCTAGGTCTCATCGTTACCCACATCCAGTCCATGGCTGCACTCCTCACTGCATCCTCAATCTCCTAAGCAACGGGGTTGTTTTCTGTTTTTACAAATCCTTTCAAAGAGACATAAAAAGGACTGTAAAAATTACCCACAGGAGTCTCCTTTTCTTTTTTTTAAAGGCTTCACGCCTAGTGCAGAGCCCAACCTGGGGCTTGAACTCATGACCCTGAGATCAAGAGCTGC
>NW_027546751.1:0-625 GCF_008692635.1 Crocuta crocuta
TTCAAAGGTCAATTTTCCTGCTTAGTGACTGCCTAAGTCTGGACAAATCATTGCATATCACTCCACTCTTCCATAAAGTTGTGTACTAACATCTACCTCATGGAGTTGAAGTGAGGATTAGGTGAAATCATACAAGAAAAAGCCTTGATTATTGTTTTGTATTAGCTTGGAAGACAACCCAAAAATGTCAATTCCCTTCCAGTCAATAAGAGATTTGAGCCCAGCTCTCAATGCCAGATAGACCTGAATGAGAATATGCCTTGAACATGAACAGTTATAATCCCACCGAAGCTGAAATATCTTTCACACCCACAGATTGCTTCAATAAAATATCATCACAACACATTTCATAACAAAACTGCCATACTGATCTCATTCATGCCTGTTCTTCCTAGCATTTATTTAGAAAGAGAGTCTTTCATTTCTGCCTGCCAGGGGCCAAAAGGGTTTCCTCATCCAGCTCTTCTCCAATGACAACAGGCCAGCCCTGTCTGCTGACACAGTCATACCCCAAACCTGCTCAGAGACCCTTCAGAATCACAACTCACTCTGTCCTCACAACAACCAAGTGATACATTTTTTCACTCAACATTTCTCTCCTCACTGCCCAATCACCGCCCCCCCC
>NW_027546752.1:0-625 GCF_008692635.1 Crocuta crocuta
CCCAAGCCCTGAGCTCTTTCTATACGTCTGTCTGGGCCTGTCAGACCTTCTTTCTTCCCTACATCTCTACCTGTCAAATGTTGTGGCATCCTCAAAGCTCACCTTCAAAATATATCCAGGGGTGCCTGCCTGGCTCAGTCAGTAGAGCATATGACTCTTGATCTTGGGGTCTTGATTTCAAGCCCCATGTTGAGTGTAGAGTTTACTTTAAAAAAAAATGCAGAGTATATCCAAAATCTGAAAACACTTCTCCCCACTTCCACTGTTACCACCCTGGGCCAACCCACAGGCTCTTGCCTGGCCTCCTGAATTGACTCCTTCCTTTGGCATCTGTACCCCCAAAGTATTCTCTGCTCAGATCCCTCCAGAATGGCTTAGAGGCCCCATGTGACCAGCCCATCCCCCGCCTCACCCCGGCTGCTGTTCACCTTGCTCATTCTGCATGTCGGGCCACTCCACCCTTCCCCAAACACTCCAAGACAGTGCTGCCTCTGAGCCCTTCCACTGCTGTTGTCTCTCACCAGAACCTTCTTCCCCTTGATGGCCCCATGGTTTGCTGCCCCACTCCCTCAGGTCTCTGCTCAAACTTCAACTTATTGGAGAGTCCTGCCCTGACCCCCCCCCC
>NW_027546753.1:0-625 GCF_008692635.1 Crocuta crocuta
GACCTGGGGAAAGCGTTCCAGGTCACTGACTCAGGCCACAAGGCCGTGCACACCACCAGCTCTGCTGCCCCCAAGGACAACCGTGTGTCCTGCGAGGGTCCCCTCCCTGTCACCTCCCAAACTGCGGTCCCTGGACAGCTTCCCGTGAAAGCTTTGCCATGGCTGCGTCCTACTCACACTAAGCATGTAGTTCAGTTTGCATCAGTGACATCAATATGCTTAAAAGTTAGAGCCATTCTGGGCAAGGCACTCACAAGTTCGCGGGTTCATCGTGCTAATTGTGCTCTAACAGAGAAGACTGACGTTCTAACACATAGTTATTACACGCTGTTTGCAGCCTACCATTGGCGGGGGCTGTAACATGGTTGGGGAACGCAGATCTAATTCCCTGCCACAGAGGAGCACGGACACCCAGAGACTGGAAAGCCTCAGGAAGGCCACACTCCTGCCCTCCAGTCAGGGGTGCTTCCTCGGGGGCCACACTGGCCCGTTCTTACCATTATGAGAAACAAGAAGAGAGGAGTCTCGAGCTCCAGCAAAGGTGACCGCCGTCACCTTCCTGCCAGGTACAAGTAGTACAAGTTGCCTAACCAGGGGCCACTGCTCTTGTCCCCAGAGGTGGTAA
>NW_027546754.1:0-625 GCF_008692635.1 Crocuta crocuta
GACCAAACCATGACAAGACATAGAGGAACCTTAAAGATATATGACGAAGAGAAAGAAGCCAGTTTGAGAAGGCTACATACTATCTGGTTCTAACTGTCTGACATTCTAGAAAAGGCAAAATTACAGATGCTGTCAACAGATCAATGGTTGCAGGTGTTCATGGGGAGGCCAGACAAAGAGGGGAAGGAGAGGAGAGGTTTAGGGCTACGAAGCA
Source organism: Crocuta crocuta (assembly GCF_008692635.1). Classification (NCBI taxonomy): domain Eukaryota; kingdom Metazoa; phylum Chordata; class Mammalia; order Carnivora; family Hyaenidae; genus Crocuta; species Crocuta crocuta. Next base: position 215 of record NW_027546754.1, read on the forward strand.
CTTCTGTGACATACTGTAATGGTACCTACATAGCATCATCCATTTTCAAAATGCAAAGGACTTCGTAAGACAAAGAATAAAACTTAACCTATGCAAATTAATAAAAAGTCACTTAAGTCAAGAGATCTCAGAAGAGAATGAAGGCTGTGGCAAAAACAAGCGAACAAACCCCAAGCCTAGCTGTGTTACAAATGTATAAAACAACTTTGCTGAAAGGGGCAATAGGACTAAAAACATAAAATCATATAAAATCGATGCCGTTACCTCTGTCAAACTTTGGGCAGCCTTGTCGTATACGGAGCTTTGAAAGAGCCCAAGTACAAGGTGGCCGTGACCTCTGAAGGACTGGGGTGCAGTGTTCTTCCCACCAGTCCCCAGACTGGGATTCACTGAATTCTGTCATCTTTTTTT
>NW_027546755.1:0-622 GCF_008692635.1 Crocuta crocuta
CTGACAGTATGGAGTCTGCTTGGGATTCTCTCTCTCCCTCTCTCTTTCTCTGCTCCCTCCTCTCTCAAAAATACAGAAATAAAAAAATAAAATAAAATAAAAGATCAAAACCCACAGAAGCTCTCTGGAACTCACCATAGATATGGAGGGTAAATTCCTTATCAGTGGTGACATTACAATTCTTGCAGTTTATCTGGGCTCTGTAGGATCCTGCATCTTTCAAAGTCAGGTTGCTGATAAACAAGGAGTAGTTCCAGATGTTCAGTCGGTTCTGGTAGCTTTTGTCCGTAATGAAAGCAGGTGCTCCAGGGACTGCTAAAGCAAGAGTATTTTGGGGACCATTCCAGGTGACGTGCTCAATCTCTGTGTCTGCTGGAATGGGCAGGGAGAAATTCACTGAGCCTCCTACAATCCTTGGCACCACTGTTGGGATTGAGTCCTTTCCAGAGGCTTCTAGTCCTGCAGAGACAGAAGAGGGAGTTGGAGGAGCAGTTGGACTCCTCAAACCAGCCTTCATTCATTCATTCATTCATTCATTGACTCATTCAATAAAAACATAGTGGGAATAAATCCCAGATGTTGAGAAATGAAATGAAAATCTGGCTCTTCTTCCTCTAGGCTC
>NW_027546756.1:0-626 GCF_008692635.1 Crocuta crocuta
AATAAATAAAACACCATAGGGCAATGGTAGGCGTCCCCTAACACACCATTCCTCTCTTTGTGCCTGCACTGCAGTCCAGTGCTTCTTTTCAGAGTTGGAACCATGGCTATGGATTTTGTGGGCAGAGGCGGGGGAGGCAGAGAAGCAGAGAGCATTTATATCCATCCAAAAAAGCACACGATTTGCAGGTGCTATAAATTTGAGGAAGTCGCCTCCATGGGCAGTGTGTGTGCATGGAGTGGCAGAGGAAGGGGGAGAAGCCGGAAAGAAGGGACTGGAGACCTAGAACTTAATGGCATCCGCAGTGAGTCACCACATACTGATTTGGTAATAAGCTGGGGCCACAGAGAGAAGAAAAATCACCTGTATACAGATTCTGTATTTGGCACAGTTAAAATTATTTTAAATGAAACTGTCATCCTTAAGCTCTGAAATGTGCCTCCAGCAAAAGATAAACACAGAGAAGAGAAGACAGAGACGATGGGAGGGAAAGGGGCACTCAGGGAGGGGGGAGACATCATAATCTTTAATATTTTTAATCAGCCTGTCTTCCAAAAACAGGAAACATTGTTGGAGATATGCTTGCAGACTATAAATTTTCTGCTGTGTGTGTGTGTGTGTGTGTG
>NW_027546757.1:0-626 GCF_008692635.1 Crocuta crocuta
TAATAAAAAGGATTCAAGCTGAACAGAAAAGAGGAAAAAGTAGTGACAAATGAAAATAGACTCAGGGAACTCAGCAGCACCATCGATTTTAATAAACTCACATTACAGGATTCCAGAAGGAGAAGAGAGAGAGAAAGGTGGTTAGAAAATCTGAAGAAACAGCAGGTGAAAACTTCCCAAATGTGGGCACAGAATGAAACCCAGATCCAGAAGACAGAGAAAGTTCTAAACAAAATCAACCCAAGGAGGTCCACAGCAAGACACACAGTAATTAAAGAGGCAAAATGTAGTGATAAAGAGAATTTTAAAAGCAGCAAGAAGAAAGGAAACAATCACATAGAAGGGAAAATCTCCTTAAAGCTATAGCTGATTTTTTGGCAGAAATTTTGCAGGCCAGAAGCAAGTGGTATGATATATTCAAAGTGCTGGAGCAAAACAAAACAAACACGAACACAAAACACCTGCAGTCACAAATCCTCTAAGCACCAACGCTGCCATTCAGAATACAAGGAGAGGTAAAGAGTTTCCAAGACAAAAGTTAAAGGATTTATCACCACTAAAGCAGCCCTAAGGAAATGTTAAAGGGGACGGAGTTGAAAGGAAAAACCGTAAGTAGGAATAAGAAA
>NW_027546758.1:0-626 GCF_008692635.1 Crocuta crocuta
GTCCCTCAGGGTCAGTAACGGGGGCGCAGTGCCCAGCTCTCAGGCCTGGAGCCGGCCTGGAGCCTGTGGGAGGGTGACTCAGAGAAGGGACACAGGGACCCTGACCAGGACTGGGGGACCCATACGAGTGGGGTTCCTCGCAGGGCTGGGGGACCATAACACGAATGGAACCCTTTGCAGGTTAAGGGGGCGCTGATCGTTCCAGGGACTCTCGCAAGATAGAGACTCACTAATAAGATTGAGAATAAGGGATCCCTGGCTTAATTAGGGGGGTGGGGAAGTGGGGCAGGGCAGGAATAGGGGTACTGACAACATGGGGCAAGCCCCGGGGTGCTTTGCAGGGCTGCGAGCACCGAGGCGGGATAGGGGAGCGCGGGCAGGTCAGGAACTGACATGGCTGGGGGGTTCATAAGGATTGGGGGTACCCCTGAAAGGATTAGGGGGTCCCCGGAAGGCCTGCGAGGCACCGAGAGGTCTGAGGGGCACTGACAGAATTCGGGGCTTTGACGAGCCCGAGGGTGTGTGGCAGTTCTGGGGACAAGGACAGGATTGGAGGAGGCACCGGCGGGCGGGGACGGGGGGGCAGGGCACCGAGAGGATTTGGGGCGCTGGCAGAACTGGCGTTG
>NW_027546759.1:0-626 GCF_008692635.1 Crocuta crocuta
TTGGTGTCTAAATGTCTAATACCTGGCCATGGGGTGATTTTAGGGCAGAGGAAAACTTGGCTTGATGTGTGTGAGTTAGATAGTGGCAATGGTTTGGGACACTGGCTCTGGATCGGTTGGTTTGCAGATGAAAACCATCACAGGCGAGTTGTTTTTGTCCCTAATAGCAGTCTCTCCCCAGCCAGCCAGCCAGCCAGCCAGGTCCTCGGGATGTCAAAGCATTGTAAAATATAGAGAGTAAAAAAATCCATGATTAATATGACCTGACTGCTGTAGGGACTAGACTGCAGAAAATTCAGAGAGCCCTTTCATGTACAGCAGTGACTCTTCTCAGCAATGTGATGAATGGAGAGGATCAGTCCCATTTCACAGGTGAAGAAACCCAAACGGCTTGCCCCTGGGCACACAGCTGGCAGCTGGTGGAGTAGGGATTCATTCTCAAGTTCTGCTATTCCCTGAGGTTTATTGCATCTCAGAGGAGACTCTTTTGTTCCATCTGCCACTTGAGGCAGCACTGAGGTTTTTAAGGTGCAGGGAATGTAAATGGTGGTAATTAGGCCCATGAGCTTAGCCCAGGCTAAGCAAAGGGAAGGAAGTTCTTTTTGTCCGGACCAGTGCTCCTCGTC
>NW_027546760.1:0-625 GCF_008692635.1 Crocuta crocuta
GGGGCTCGAACTCATGGACTCTGAGATCATGACCTGAGCCGAAGTGGGATGCTCAACCAGCTGAGCCCCCCAGGCGCCCTAAAAAGATTTTTTTTAATTATAAATAGTTTTTTTTCTTTTCTTTCTTTCTTTCTTTTTTTTTTAAGTAAGCTCCATACCCAGCATGTGGCTCAAGTCATGAGCCTGAGGTCAGGAGTCACATGTCACTGCCGCAGTCGGCCAGGCGCCCCATTGTGGCAGCCGCTTTCAAACCGCTAGTATTCCTCTTTACTGACATCCTGGGAAAACCTTTACTTTAATATCATCTTGCTTTCAGGCTTCTTCCTAATTCCAGGGTTTGTTTTCCATCAAATACTTGTTACAGTCACACTCTTGAGCCGCTTTACAAATCATGCTTTCAGAAACCTTGCTGGTCATACTTGAACCGTTTCCGTGCACAGTGCAGTGCACCCCTTCTTTTAACTTTCCAGAAACCTGTTGCAAAGCACAGCTGCGGGCTCAGAGGCTTGGGGACCCCTGGGGAGGCAGCTCGGCCTGGCGCACGGGGCCAGGCCCCACCTGCCTCTCCACCTGCTTTCCCCCGTCATCTTAGATGTTAACAACATTCCAGAACCTGCCAGGGTCC
>NW_027546761.1:0-626 GCF_008692635.1 Crocuta crocuta
TAGGAATGTGGTCTTGCTTAGGGTTTACAATTTTGCTAGGTAGAGGTAGTTCTAATGGATTCCATTTGGTTAATCCACGATAATAGTCCTCACTCCACAGATAAGGGAATCAGTGTGAGGATTCTGCCAGCTGTTGGTTATATCTATTCCAATCATATCTTGTAGGAATATAACCACAGGATGGGGTTAGGGACTGACTGAGCCCACTGTGATATCTGAGCAAAAATTCCACTAATCATCTATATAACAAATCCCTAATTTAAATGGTTAACTTCAGTGATGTTTTGGGTGTCCTCAAATTACTGTCCTTTGAGAGTCAGGGTCTGGTAGTCCTCAAAAGGTCTGATTATTTATTTTCCCACAATACAGTTACCCTGGTACAAGACTATTGCTGCCTTAGGAGAAGTCTGGGTAAAAAGAGTAGAAGTGTAAAATTTTGACAGTCCTTGCTGCCTTACTGGACCTCTCCTCTCCTTCATTCAGAGAGTTCTGAGTATGTAGACTGGCTCTAGACTGGGAAGTGATTAAGGATCCATGACTATGTTTATGATTAAATTTGGACTTTTTTCACTTCACCTAGAACATTTCTTTTTTTTTTTTTTTTTAATAGTTTATTGTCAAATTAG
>NW_027546762.1:0-626 GCF_008692635.1 Crocuta crocuta
TTAATATTGGGAAGGAGATACTTAACATATTTTTTTAAGAAAAATGTTACCATATTGGAATAATACATTCAGACCATATTTAATTGCAATGAATAGCTATAGAACAGAATATTCTTAGGCCAAAGAGTCTGAAAATTCTTTAATGAATCTATTAATCTGAAAGTGATTCCAATATCAAAATTTAAATGAGACAAGATAATCATAAGTTTATATGCAAATAAAAACCTGTTGGATAGCCAGAAAAAGTAAAATCAAATAATGTAGCCAGCACTAAACTTAATAAAAATTACCACATGTTCTTATAAAAGTAGAAAAAAGTAGAATATTTTAGAAGATCATAATAATTAAGGCTTTTCTGTGCATAAGAAATTTTTAAATTTTTAAAGACCCCCAACATGGACAATTTTTAAATTAGCTACATGAGATAAAAAGATTCTTACTTGTAGCCCATATTACAAAGTAAAGCAAAAAGGGACAATATGGGAGAAAGGAAGTTCAACACATATCATACACGATAATCCCATTTCTTAAAATATAAAAAACAAAGAGGTTCAAACTGCCAGTTATGAAATAAGTAAGTAATGGGGCGCTTGGGTGGCTCAGTCAGTTGAGCGTCCAACTTCGGC
>NW_027546764.1:0-626 GCF_008692635.1 Crocuta crocuta
AGAGAGGGAAATATCACAAGCCTCTCAGTGCAGACTGTAACAGCCGATTGCATGGACCACGGCTAGAAAAGTGACTGCTCTTGCGGAGAATGGGGACAGAGTGAGCCAGGCAGTAACAGGAAAGAAAGAGCCAGAGCAGAGGGCATCTGAGAGAGAAAGCAAGAGGGGCTTCCTCCTACATGCCCTGGAGTGTGCGGAGTGTGCAGCAGTAGCTTTTGGAAAGCCAAGGGGGGTGGAAATCTGGGTTATAGCTACAGGGGAGGCCTGAGCTAGTTTGCAGGCTGAGGAGCAGGTACAGGGAACTAGAAAAAGCCAGAGATACGCAGGCCAGAAAAAGGCCTCACTACGGATAAGGTGGAGAGAATGAGGCTCTCAGAAGGAAGACCCCATTTTGTGATTCAGCTCAGAGTTGCTTTTTGAATGGTCTTCATCATGGTGAAACAGTCAATGGGCAGATATAAGTTGAGAAAGTGAATCAGCCAGTGGGTGAGGTTGCAATTCCTGGGCCCTGATTGCAGTCTTGTACAAGAAGGACTGGACACCAGACCACATGCCAAGGGTGTCCCAGGGGCTATGGACCAGGGATGAATTCCTGGAGGATGTGACTTGGAGTCGGTGGCCTAGGC
>NW_027546765.1:0-626 GCF_008692635.1 Crocuta crocuta
CAGAGGGACACCACTAAGAGGAAGCATCAGGGACCGGGGTTCTGCCAGACCCACCTCACAGGGCCAGGCAGTCGGCTCTCCTTGGGGGGTCGGTGAGGAGCTCAGTCAGACACGGGACTGGGGACTCCCTGAGCGGACTTAGTGGGCATCCGGGCCATGAGGATGAGGCCCAGGGTTGAAGTTTGGCAGAGCCTGACCCCGGTTGATCCATGTGGGAGTCTTCGCCAGCTCCCCCTCCTACCCGGTGGGACGTCAGTTTTACCTCCTTTCGCTACTTCCCTTCCTCGCCCCCACTGTCTCCCCCTCTGCCTCCTGCCTGTCTTCTCTCTCCCTGTCTCCCAACTCTGGCTTTGGGGGAGCCCAGGCTTGACCCCCAGGCACCGCCCAGCCCTCACTCCCAGGACCGCACTGCACGGGGCACTGGCTGGCCGGCAGCACCAGGCTCTGTGTCCCCCGCCTCCTCCCGTGAGGCTGGCTTCCTCATCAGTCACACGTGGCCTTGTGTGAGCCTCTCGGGGCCTGGAAGTTTCTCCATCACCAGAACTGTCCTTCCACCTACGGAAGGCTATAGTGAACGTGAAAGTTTTGATAAGTCGTTACCCTGTTTTTCTAGGTAAATTTGAGGC
>NW_027546766.1:0-626 GCF_008692635.1 Crocuta crocuta
CTCGTCGGTGTTATGTAAGTCTCAGCTCGGACGCCGCCCCCGGTGAGATCTCCCCCGAAAAGCTGATGCAAGACGCTGGCCCTCCAGCCATCTGCTCCGTCTTCCCGAGTTCAGTCTGCCCGGCTCGAGTCGCCACCCAAGCGTGCTGCTTGTGCGCGTGTGCGCACGCTCGCCACCCTCTGCCCCCAGATAGAAACGCAGCTCCTTGAGCCCAGGGCCCTCGCTGTCCTGCTGACCTGCGTCTCCCCAGCCCCTGGGATGATGCCTTACCCGCAGCAGGCATGCAACACCCAGCCTCGGAGGAGAGGGAGGCAGGGAAGGCTCCACCCCTAAACCATCTTAGAGCAAAAACACTGCTCAAACCCAGGAATCTGCTAACGATGTGACGTTAAACAAAAAAGACGGTCCGGGCTGGAGTGCAGGTGCTCATGGGCTCCCTGAAGACCCCTGCCCCGGGGGGAGGGCCAGCACCCACCCGCCCTGTGCCCAGCCCCGGGGGCCCCTACCTTCTCGCCGCTGTCCCGCAGCTGCTGCAGCTGCCGCAGGCGGCGCCCCTTTTCCAGCTGCTTCTGTAGTTCCAGCTCCGCCTCATCCTCCTCCAGCACCTCCGGGGACCCGGCCTGCGC
>NW_027546767.1:0-626 GCF_008692635.1 Crocuta crocuta
TTTCCAGAATGTTCTGGCAGTGGGCCACGCAGCATGCGTTCTTTCCGTCAGACTCTGACTCTGGCATCGCACAGCGAGCACATCCGTGGTGTGGTTGTCACTGGGGCTGGAGTCCCTTCGTGTGAATGTACAGTGTGGACCTCCCTTCCGTGTCTGGGGTTTGGATGGACAGACAGCCTGTGACGCCCAAGCCTGCCCAGCGGCCCGGCTTCCTCATCTGCAGAGCGCAGGAAGGAGCCTGACAGCGTGGGGCCTGGGGGCTGGCGGGACGGTCAGAGTGGCACATCCCCGCGTCCTCGGCCGACTGCTGGGCGCTGCCCGTGGCGATGGTGTCCTATATCCTTTCCCGCCCTGAGCGTGAGCACAGCTCAACACTGGGGACCAGGGGCACAGGCAGCCAGCAGGACACGACCAGCCAGTGGCCGAGCCCCTTCATCTCAGGTAGATCAGAATCCCCTCCCTGCTCCTGACAGCAGGTTCCCTCCAAACCAGCTAGCCGACCCCTAAACAGACGAACCTTCCCCTGCGCAGCGCTGGAGGGGCTGCTTCTGGCCCCCAAGATGCCCAGTATGACAAGCCTCCTCGCTGGGTCCTGGTGGGTCAGACGCAGGCCGGCCCTCCCTTGT
>NW_027546768.1:0-626 GCF_008692635.1 Crocuta crocuta
CTCTAACAATAACTCTAACTCTGACCGTAACCTTACCCCTGACCCGGACCCACAGATGGGCCCTCATTTCAGCCCTCCATGGAGATCACAGGACTGGTGGCCCTTCTGCCCTTGCAACACCCCTGGATAGAACCCTAACATTAGCCAAGGCTCTCTCCTTATGGGCACCCCTGAACTCAGCCCTCTGGCGAGAGCACTGTACTGCCGGCTGATCAGTGCCTGGAGCCTTGTGGGATATATCCCAAACCCAAACTCTATACTTAAACCTAACCCTAACTCTAACACGAACCCTGACTCTATTGTCACCATACACCTGACCCACAGCCACGTGAGGGTCTTCATTTCAGCCCTCCAGGGAGATCACAGGACTTGTGTCGCTTTGGCGCTTGCAACCTCTTTGGTAGGAACCCTAACCTGAGCCAAGGCTCTCTCCTCATCGGGCCTCGATTCCTAGGTCTGAGAAAACAATGGATGTGGGGCCCAGAAGACGTGCGGGGTTTCACGGCATGGATATAGATTACGACCATGCCATTTCCAATCCACAGATGGAGCCGCACAAGGGGTGCCCTGAGGCCTGACTCTAGCCTGGCCCACAGAGGAGGCTGGCCTTTGAACACAAAGACTAA
>NW_027546769.1:0-626 GCF_008692635.1 Crocuta crocuta
ACCGACTAAGCCACCCAGGCGCCCCCACATTGCTTTTAATCAAAAGACCAGGACCCATCTTTTAATAAGTCATCTTACAATAAACTGCTCTAACCTTCTACTTTCTTGCATATTTATCTGGTACCGAGCAGCCACCACATCAGTTGTTTTTTTCCTATCCCTGTTGACCAGAGAAAGGCATTCTGTGACCAGACCCTCAGAAGCCTCTGGAATCCTCATCTTTTTTTCATAGGATTTTAATCACTGAGGGTTAGATTGTGCACACAGTACAGTTCATGAGTTGGCGTATGCCCGCCTTGGCTCCGGGGCTGATCTACGGGTGGAGCCAGGGCTCAGGGTGCTATGTGTGGCCGACAGACACATCCGTACCTGGGCGTGCTCCTGGCTGGGCACGGCGCTCAGACCGGTCGCTGCCATATACGTGCTGCCAATGGTCTTGATCTTTTCAACCCCGCTGAACTTCGGCTTGGACAGCAGCTGTGAAGCAATGACAGTCGTTCAGTGACTCAGGTGGGTGCAGTTTCTAAAGACATTCTCCAATTCTAGTGCACAGTAATAGGAATATGGATGATTTCAACCACTGCTTGTTCACATTTGACCTTGGGCTTTGCTGAGAAAGAACACTT
>NW_027546770.1:0-626 GCF_008692635.1 Crocuta crocuta
AAAGCAGAGAGTGTAGGATCTATGAAACCACGCTATCAGTTCATGCTAAAGGATTATAGTTTTAAAGACTCGAAGTGAAAAAAACAGCAAAACATGATATACTACAGGAAAAACATCAGTGCCACTGAATTGACAGGTATGTTTGAGTCCTTTTAGAGTGTGTTACATTGTTTAGTCTGTTTAATTCATTAATTGACAATTTTTTTAAAAAACACCTTTAGGCTTTTACGAATATTGAGTAGACAATATGGAGAATTCCCACATAACCCTTCCTCTCCTACACGCAACTTCCACTATTGTCAACATCTTGCATTATTGTGGTATATTTGTTGCAATTGATTAACTAATATTGGTCCATTATTATTAACTAAAGTCCAAAGTCTGCATTTGGTTTCACTCTGTGTTTTACATTCTATAGGTTTCGTCAAGTACATAATGTTAAGTATCCACCAGCAGCACATCAGACAACATAGTTCCACTGCCCCAGAAATCCCCTGTGCTCTACAGATTTATCCTTCCCTCTCACCCCTCAAACTCCTGGCATCCACCGATTCTTTTACTGTCTCTATAGTTTTGTCTTTTCCAGAATGTCGTATAGTCAGAATCATACAGGATATAGCCTTTTC
>NW_027546771.1:0-627 GCF_008692635.1 Crocuta crocuta
AGGTTTCCTAGGACTTGGGGTGGGGTGGGGGGAGTGTGATTTATGTTTTTAACCAGTGCTGCGGTTAATTCTGAGATGTAGAGAAGTTTATGAATCACTGCTGAAGACACCACATTCATGTTGAGGGTAATAAGTAAATGGCCTGCTGCCAATATATCTGGCCATAACACATCTGTCATGAAATGTTAACTCCACTGAGCAGAGGTTCCTACCCAGGGTCCTTTATGAAATTGTCTGCAAATAATTTGGACTCTGTATATTTTTCTGAATTCTTAGTTTTGTAGTTTTTTCAAGATAAGTTTGTGGCCCAGAAATGGTTAAGAATCATTCTCCTATAATCTTTATTCATAATACCTTCTTTCTACTTGTACTTCAGGAAGAAGTGTGAGAAATGAAACAGTTTGACCTAACGCCTCATCCACAGATCTCTACTGCTGATACAGCTCTTTCATTTCCTGGCCTGAGAACAGGTTGCTAGGTTGCCCTTCTGTGAGCTCTTGAGGGGACCTCTCCTTTGCTGGATTTGGCATCACTGGCCCCAAAGAAGGAATAACTCCATGGAAACGGCATGCAGGGCTGGCCACCAGCTTGAATGGGCTGTGAGGCCAGTGGCTGGGAAACCTCTGG
>NW_027546772.1:0-627 GCF_008692635.1 Crocuta crocuta
AAAAAAAAAAAAGAAACAACACTGTCAATCAACTGAGTATAACTGACATCCATAGACTACTTCATGTAATAATAGCAGAATATACATTCTTTTCAAGCTCACATGGAATATTGATCAATATATATCACATTCAAGACCATAAAATATACCTTAACATATTTAAAATAATAGAAATCATACAATGTCTGCTCTCTGACAAGAGTGGGATTAAGTCAGAAAACAGTAACAGAAAGATAACTGGAAACAAAACATAGTGATGAAAGAACACACTTCTTAATGACACAAGTCAAAGAAGATATCTCAAGAAAACTTTAGAAATATTTTGAAAATGAAAACACAACTTGCCAACATTTGTGAGATGCAGTTAAATCAGTGCTTAGAGGGAATTTTATAACATTTGAATGTTAGGAAGGATGAAAGATCTAAAATCAATAATATATGCTTCCACCTTAGAAACTAGAGAAAGAGATAAACATTAAATTCAAAGTAACCAGAAAGAAGAAATAATGAAAATTATGGCATAAAGCAATGAAACTGAAAACAGGAAAACAATACAGAAAATCAACAAAACCAAAAGATGCTTCTTTAAAAAGATCAGTAAAATCAGTGAGGCTCTAGCCTAGGTTA
>NW_027546773.1:0-624 GCF_008692635.1 Crocuta crocuta
AAAAAAAAAAAAAAACTTTAAAAAATCTAGTAATTAAGACAATCTGACCAATGGAAATAAGACAAAATAATTAATGAAAACAGCCAGAGAGGTTACAAAGAAGCCATAAAAACATAGGCCTGTAACTGATACAATTGTAAGTATTGCAGTTCAGTGTATCTAGTAAAGAGTATTCAATTAGCAGTGCTGGTGGAATCCATAACCACAGAGAAAAATAAAATTTAATCCCTACCTCACATTGTACATAAGATTCAATTACAGATGGATTAAGCACAAATGTGAAAAGCAAAAATTTTAAACTTTAAAAGACAATGTAGGAGCATACAATCCTGAGACTGGATTAGAGAAATGATTTCTTAAATTTAAAATGTACTAACCGTAATTTAAAAAATGCTAAAGTGATTATTTTAAATTGAACAAAACTGCTTTCTTTTTAAAAAATTTTTAATGTTTCTTTCTGACAGAGAGACAGATCATGAGCAGAGGAAGAGCGCAGTGAGAGGGACAAAGAATCGAAGCAGAGTCCAGGCTCTGAGCTGTCAGCACAGAGCTGACATGGGACTCAAACTCACTAACTGCGAGATCATGACCTGAGCGGAAGTCAGAAGCTCAACTGACTGAGCC
>NW_027546774.1:0-628 GCF_008692635.1 Crocuta crocuta
AATCTGCTTTTCCTTGTACATAATGATTTTTTGAACCACATACCCACGGAAAATACTCTTTTAGCAAAACTGTTGACAATATTTCCTACAAATTTGGAAGGGAGTCAACATGGAGGGGAAGTAGGGGGACCCAAAGTTCTCTTGTCCCTCAAACACAGCAGTGTTGAAGCAACAAGACTTGGACTTCCCAGAATCCAGGAGACAGAGTAACAGCAACATCTCCAGGGACCCATGGGGACAACGTGGTGGGCCATAGGTGTGTGATTTCAAACAGGGAGAGATAAAACAAGTGGCGTAGGAATGGAAGGGAGGGATCCTTCTCTGTGGAGAGAAAAAAAGGAAGAGAAAGAGAGGCTGTGGAAGCGTAGGACAGTATTTGGACAAGAGGAAAACCATGGACTGTAGAACAAAAAATTGGAGAAAGAAACAATTTGTGACTGCCAGGCTCTCTCCACCCTGTCTGTGTGCATAGAGAGGAGGGAACCAGCCCTAGGATTGGTAGGTAGCTCGCAGACACAATTGGAGAAAGCGATCCTCTCCCTTGACTGTTGTGGGAAGAAGACAAATAGCCATTCCAAGGACAGAAGTCCCTGCTGGCCCCCACCAAGCAAAGGTCCGTTGTTAGCTC
>NW_027546775.1:0-628 GCF_008692635.1 Crocuta crocuta
ATATATACAGATATATATGTGTATATATATATATACATATATATAATGTAGATGAAACAGGATTTGTTAATTTGGTGAGAAGAAGCTGGATTCTGGATATATATGTGTGTGTACACATATATATATTATATGAAACAGGATTTGCTAATGAGTTTTATGTGCAAATGATAAAGAGAGACGAGTCAAGAATGGCAAAATTAGTTATCAGGCTTCACTGAGGTAGTGTTCTAACACACTATGATTCTTTTGTAATGCTTTCTTGGCAGGGAGGCTGATCTGAAGTCAGGTTTTGCAAAGATATGCCACTGTTTGTCAGTAGTCTGTTAAGTTGAAGGCTCTTCACTTTTGCCTTCCACACATCACCCAGAGCCATCAATGGGGGCCAGAGCTATGGCTCTAATATTAGAATGAGTGCTCATTTGGAGTTTCTCTAATGAAGGTGCATGCATGGTCCAATACTGCAAATTTCATTAACTTGATCAACATAATGTCCTCATTCCACTACCTGATCATCTCACCATGGCACAGATGGTAAACTGGAGACAGAGCTGAAATGGGTTTTCTAGCCCCCAAAGGAAGAGGGTCAAAGCAACACAAAACCTCTGTTTTTCATGGACAGTATCCTTCA
>NW_027546776.1:0-627 GCF_008692635.1 Crocuta crocuta
GTTCGCAGGTTGTCGGGGCTGGGGGAGGGCGCCAGGGTGGGTGCCCAGCCCCAGCCGCGAGGAGCCTTTGAGACCCGCAGTGATGCGGGACAGCTCTCCCTGTGACCAGGGTCCCCCGTTAGAAGGGGCTCAGAGACACCTCCCATCAGGACAGGATGCGCCCTGGGATTCCAGAGAAAGGAGCTAGAGGTGCCTTGAGGCTGGAGTAAAGCCAGAGGGAGGGGTCTGGGGTCTGATGTGCCCCTGGGGCTGCCCCGCCTGCCCAGAGCTCACAGGGGGCACCCGCCTCGGGGCAGCCTGCGTCACGGTGGGCTCTTCCATCTCGGGGCTCTGTCCTTGCAGTGCGCAGCCTGGGTGCCGTCCTCGGGGCCACAGCGGTCCCTTTGTCCTGCCGGGACACCCCTCCCCTTCCCAGCCATCTTCTTCCGCTTTTCTCAGCGCCCTAGACGACAGGTGGGCAGCCGCGGGGGCGGGGCCGGGCTGGGCGGAGGAGGGCTGGGTTCGGGCTGGGGGCAGCAGGGACCGAGCCTGGGCCGTCAGAGTGCAGGGACGGCTGCCCCTGGAGCCGAGGACTGGGCTCACGGTGCACAGATGCTGTAGGAGCACACTGCCTGGTCCCGGGTACAC
>NW_027546777.1:0-628 GCF_008692635.1 Crocuta crocuta
AATGACAACAAAGCTGGTTTTGACTGGTCCTTAGGGATGGTAGTTTTTTATAGTGTTGTGCTGGATGGAGTTAAGAAGGGCCAGAATGGCACAATGAGGTAAGTTGGAGACAGTCAACAAATGCAGAGGAAGGAAGAAACAAATGTTTTGAAGAATTGACAAAAGATATGAAACTAATTTTCAGGGTATTAGATTGTGAACTTCTATAAGAATCATCTAGGGTGGCTATATGCTCATTAAATTCAGGCAAAATAGACTGATGTCAAACCTTTTAAAGGAGATAAAAGATATTTTATAAGTGGTCTACTATAACAAAATCAGTCAGCATAATACAGCACATTAATAGAATGAAGAGGATAAAAAAGCTCATCATCTCAAGAGAGGCAAGAAAAATATTTGAGAAAACTAAACTCCTTTCATGATAAAAGCAGTCACAGAGCTAGGAGTAAAGAGACATTTCTTGAAGGTGGTAAAGAGTATGTATGGAACACTCACAGCTAACGTCATACTCTATGGAATAGATTGAAATCCTGCTGCCTCAGATCAATAGTCTAAGATGTCTACCAACATCACTGCTATTCACATATACCCTAGACAAAGCAAGTAGGCAAGAAAAAGAAAGAAAAGG
>NW_027546778.1:0-628 GCF_008692635.1 Crocuta crocuta
AGGCCTAGTGGAGGGACAATATGCTCATCATTGCTCAGTGTTAGTGGAGGTCACGTGGGGGGCTCTCCTACTCCTCCGATTCAGGGAGGCACTAGAGGCAGCCTCACTGGGACTCCCTCTCTTGCCCAGCAGTAAGGAGCCTACACCCGGGGTAGCAACCGAGACTGAATGGCGACCCTGACATTCTATTGCTACCTAGTCGTAACCAGGAGCTTTCTCCCTTCCCCTGTCAGCCGTGTTAGATGTGAGAGGGAGCCAGCTAACACAGAGGGTTTAAATAAGACCCAAAGTCTCGTAGCATAATATCCAAAATGTCTGGAGTGAACTGGACATCATATGTCATGCCAAGAACCAGGAGGATCTGAAACTGAAAGAAAAAAGACTCCATAGCTGCCGTGATGGGCAGCATAATGGCATCTCCAAATGCCCACGTTCTAGCCCCTGGCGCCCGCAAATAGGTGGCCTTACATGGCCAAAGGACTTTTGCAAACATGATGGAAATGTAATCTCCACCTCCACCTCCGTCTCGAGATGGAGAGATTATCCTGAATTATCTGAGAAGGCCCAGTCTCGTCACTAAAGTGCTTAAAAGTGGAAGAGGGAGGCCCGAGAGAAGGGAGAGAAGGAC
>NW_027546779.1:0-628 GCF_008692635.1 Crocuta crocuta
ATATATATGCTTTTACCTGTGAAATTTTACCTTTCACAATTTTCTCCTTAATTTTCATAATTTCTTACCTTTTCTTTCCACTTAAGGAATTCTCTTTAACATTTCTTGTATGAGTGATATAGTGGTGGTGAACTCCTTTAAATTTTGTGTCTGGGAAATTCTTCATCTCTCTTTCTCATCTAAGTGACAAATTTGCCAGGTAGACCATTCTTGGTTGTAGGTTTTTCCTTTCAGGACTTTGAATATATCACGCAGCTCCCTCCTAGCATGCAGATTTCTGCTGAAAAATCAGCTGATAGATTCATGGGGTTTCTCTTATATGTAACTCTTTTTCTCTTGTTGCTTTTAAAATTCTCTCTTTATCATTACTTTTTGCCATTTTAATTAAAATGTGTTTCAGTGTGGACCTCTTTGGGTTCTACTTCTAAGGGGTTCTCTGTGCCTCCTGGATATGGATGTCTGTGTTATTTTCCCCCAGATTAGGAAGTTTTTCAACTATTGTCTCCTTAGAAAAATTTTTCTACCCCCTTCTCTTTCTCTTCTAGGATGCCTATAATGCAAATGGTATTATGCTTGGTGATGTTGCTGAGTTCCCTTAACCTATTCTCATTTGTCATTATTCTTTTTT
>NW_027546780.1:0-627 GCF_008692635.1 Crocuta crocuta
AGCTCAGAGCCTGGAGCCTGTTTCCGATTCAGTGTCTCCCTCTCTCTCTGCCCCTCCCAAACTCATGCTATCTCTCTCTCTCTCTTTCTCTCTCTAAAATAAATAAATATTTAAAAAAGAATTTGGAGGCAAAGATGGGCCTAACGAGTAAGAAGATGGCGAATCTCAGTGGAAAATGCAAACTATCTAAAAGAACCAGATGGAAATTTTAAAGTGGAAAATACCAGATCTGAAATGAGAATCTTAAGCAGATTAACAATGGAAAACTGCGGAAGGGTTCTTCAACTTGAAGACAGATCAACAGCAATTATTAGAAAACAAAGACTAGGGGTGGGGGGGAACCTAAGCATTTAACTCAATTAGCTAGAAAATCAAAGTAACACCGGAGAGAAAAAAAAAAAGTGTTGGTGACCCAACAAAGGTTCCAGATACGTGAAACAAACCGACGGCACGTTTGCGGTTCCATTCGCACCCCAAATACTGCACACTTGTGCCTCCTCTTCTTCTTCATCGATCTTGCTAAAAGATTTGCCTAATTTACAGACTTTTTTTCTACATCAGCACTTGGTTTTATTGACATTTCCATTTATTGTACGTATGTATGTATGCACGTATGTATGTGTGTAC
>NW_027546781.1:0-629 GCF_008692635.1 Crocuta crocuta
CTTGACATACAAGATGAAGTCTGAGAGCTAATCTAGACCAATCTCTTTAGCTAAAATATAAGCTCAAGGAGAGCAAGGATTTCCAGTTTTGTTCACTGCTTTAGTCCCACTCCCTAGAGTTAGTGCCTGGCACATAACAGGTGCCCAGTAATTGTTCTTTACATGAATGAATGGTTAAGATCCCACCACCAGAGAGTACCAACTCTAAGGTCCAGATTTCCCAAATTTCAATCCTGCATTCCTTCCTTCATTCCCTTTTTGAACATAGCATAGGTTTTGAGCAGTTCCCCACACCTGGTGAAGGATTTGTCGAGATTCATTCATACTGTTTGCCCCAGTTTCCTTTGAGACAAAGATAACTTTTTAAAATTTCTTATTTACTCTCCCTAAACGTTCTTGTCCAATATCATGACTTCAGTTCTCACCCCTGTGCAACTGGCTCCCAGGTATTTCTCTAGATTGAAAATTTCTCGGGAGCATCAGTGCCTAGGACCTTTCCAGGGAAGAGGCTCTCAGCCCTGACAACACATTGGAATCACCTGCAAGTTTACAGAATACTGGTAAACTGGCTCCACCCTAGAAGCTCTCATTTAGTGGTCTGGCTGAAACCCATGCACCCAATTTTTTTT
>NW_027546782.1:0-629 GCF_008692635.1 Crocuta crocuta
TCTTCCCTGTCTGTAGCTTTCCTAAGGTAAGTGCCTGCCAAGCATGTCGAAATAACTAAATATAGGCTACTGGCTATTTGACACAGCTTTTAGATAAACTGATAATTAAAGCAAACAAGTTGAATGGAATCCTGGAATCTGAAAATCTGGGTGGCTGACTGCATTTTTGACTGAATGGATTTAAGTCACCAGATGTTGTGGTATTGTGTAGACAGAATTTTTACTTAATGAGAGCCAAGAAAGAAGCAGATTAGTATTTGGCACTCCCGCAGTTCAGTCTGCAACTCAATTATGTAGTTTTGTCCATGAGAGAGATTCAGTAAATGCTTGCTGGCTGAGTTATCAAACCATTTTACTATATTTTCCCACTTCCCATTGGGGTTTTGGTTATTGTAAATAAAAAAGTGATCTTGGAGAACTTAATATACAAATGAATCAATTGATACCATCTGGAAAACAATGTGTCTTAAAAGAACAATATTTCTTTTGGATTCTCTGTTGTGGTTTGAAATTTCTGTTTTCCCAGTTTGGGATTATTATATTGCCACAAAGAAGAGATAACATCTTCTATTTCTCCTAAGAAGCTAATATTACAGAACTTTATATTTCAGTATTATCCCCCAACTTAA
>NW_027546783.1:0-629 GCF_008692635.1 Crocuta crocuta
CGGCTGTTTAACAACAAAATTAGCTTGTAGCCATTTGTTGCTTTCTGTGCCACTCTGGGTCTGGTCTCTATGTCCTGCCATTTCATAGAATTCAGTAGAAACATTTAGAGTTCTTTCTATGCTCCTGAATAATGTCTACATCATAGGAGTCAATTGTTCCTTGAAGGTTTACTAGAGTGCCCCCATCAGCTCCTTGGGGCTATGACTTGGGACAGTCATGTCCTGTTTGCAGTTGGCTTCTATTACCCACCCGTCCCCTGCTTTGCTCTGAATCTCCAGGAGGTACCTTCCCAGGCTCAGTTGCCCTATGGCTTCCCAGCAGGTTGGCCAATGAGAGGCACTGGTTAAAAAATAAAAGAAGGGAAGTGGGGAGAAACAAGGGTGTTCCTTCCCCCACCTTGCTTTGGGTAGCATCTCTGATAGCCACAGCACCCCCTTGGTGGCTTCTCAGCACCTCCACCCCTCAGTCAGCAGATCTAGCTCCCACCCAGACTGGCCCCTGCTAGAGCTACCCTTTCCCTTTTTCCTGCTAGCTTCCTCCTGTTGCTTGGCAACCCCGTAAGGTTTCTCAGCTCATCCATCACCTATGCAACCAATGTCTTGTATTAAATTCCCTCCATGTGAAAGAC
>NW_027546784.1:0-629 GCF_008692635.1 Crocuta crocuta
AGAGAAGTTTTCACAAGCTCCGGGCAGCAGGCACAGAGCCAACCCCACCCCCTTCCCCCCCACCCCACTGCCTCGCCCGCTGCACCTGCACTCCCTGCAGCCAGGCTCGTGGGCACAGGCCCCAGGATGCGAGGCAGACGCCTCTGCCCACCCGCCTCTCACCAGGGCCTTGTGAGGCAGCCAGTGGTGTGCTAGGCAAGCAGCCAGGCGGACGGCCTGGAGGAGGAGCTCGGCCTGCAGGGTCCCCTGGGGGCAGCCACAGGGGATGGGGAGCTTCTGTGCCCAACACGTGTCTCTTCAGGGAGACCGAGTTTCTCAAAGGCAGGGCACTGGGCATCCAGGGTGGTGAGCTGGGGGTGTGACCTCGGAGCAGCCGGGATAGGGGACGGCCACCCCCAGCTCACACACGGTGATGCTCCAAAGGCTTCCAGATTATGCAACTTGCCCAAGATAACACAGCTCAGAAAAGGGCAATCAGACCCCGGACACCAGGCAGCTGGCCTCGAGAGCCCGAACCGGCCGAGGGTGTCACACTCACGGTAACGACTCACGGGCACGCGGCGTTTTAACTTTTCAAAGGGGTTCACTTCATTTGAATCTCACAATAACACTGTGTGGCGGAGAGAAGA
>NW_027546785.1:0-628 GCF_008692635.1 Crocuta crocuta
TGAGCCAAAGTCGGACGCCCAACCGACTGAGCCACCCAGGCACCCAGCAAATGTGACATTCTTAACTCCTTGTAGATTTGCTCCATGTGGCCACGAGTGACAAGGACAGTGGAGAACAGGAAAAGCATGTGGAAAAGGAAGGAAGTGTTAATGGAATGATAGAGCTGAATAAATTGACATAGATCATAAAATATAATGCTTTTAAATAATAATTGCTTTTATAACAATGATAATATCAAAAATAATGACCAGTGCCTAGTATTTATTGAATAATTACACTGTGCTAGGCAACTGTTCTGTGCTTTCCACACATTTTAATTCACACATATTAATTTTTCTAGTTATTTGTTGCTTCATAACAAATCACCCTACGGAGGGAACTTGTTGGGATGAGCACTGGGTGTTGCACGTAAGCCAATTTGACAATAAACTATATTTTTAAAACATCACCTTAAAACATAGTGCTTAAAGCAACTACCACATGTATTTTTTTCCGGATCTGCAGATTGGGCAGGGCTTGGGGGTTGGGAGAAGCTTGTTGCTACTCTATTTGATGTCACTGGGACAGCTGAGTCTGAGTACCAGAATCTCTGGAAGCTGGCTCACTCCCGTGCCCACGGGGGCTGCC
>NW_027546786.1:0-629 GCF_008692635.1 Crocuta crocuta
CAGCTGAAAAATCTGAAATTAAAAATATGCTAAAAATCCTAAACAGAAACTTCTAGAAGCCTGATGTTAAAAAGCCTTTAAGGATCTTCTACTAACTCGAAGTCTAAGAACAAGGAGAGAAGAGCTCTAAGCCTGTCTCACTCCCCATTTGGGAGGAAGCATCAGTGTTTGTTACAAATTGCTAAGTTTTGCACAAGGCAGAAACCAACACATACTAGGGCATGGAATTGGTCTCCTTTTATTCCAGAAGGACTCTTCTCCCACAGTACAGAAACAGTGTGAGGAATGAATCTTAATTGGTCTCTGCATCAGAAGTGGTAAAGTTGGTCTCTCTATTCCTGGAGCCAGACAGTTGAAGCAGACTGTGGAAGCAGACAGTAGAACCAGCTTCCTGTAGCCACAGACCACTACCTCGTATCTAGCTAAAGCAAAGATCAACTGGAACAATTATCCCAAGTCACAGTTAAGTACACTAAAAGGTGAAATTCACCACTATATACTTGTAAAGGAAGTTGCCTCAAAGCAAGAATTCAATTAACTTGGGTGAGAAAAATCAAAACAAGTCATACTCACGAATGAATTATCCATATAAGGCCAACTGATGAGAATGTATCCAGCTACACTTCACA
>NW_027546787.1:0-629 GCF_008692635.1 Crocuta crocuta
CAGTGGATCTTTGTGCCTTACTTTCCCCTGGGGACCCAGTGCATATGTCCATGTGAGCATTAAAACCAGACAACTGGAAAATGGATTGTCACTGCCTCTACCGGGGCAGGAGGGGAGCAGAGCCTGGACGCTATTTCTTTTGATGACCAAAGTCAGTGTGTTCCCCTTGTCAATCAAGTAGCTGCCACTTTGCAATATCTTTGGCTAAACATCTCATTTTTACACGAAATCCATCACTTCCTGAACTGCATCCACTCCCCACCCTGGTCCTGCCCTCAGTGCTCCCAGGGTCAGCAAATGTCACTTCTTTCTCATGAGGATTGGGGATTTCTTACAAAAATGTGTTGCTGATGCCTCTTAAAATCCCCTCAAGCCATTCTCTTCTCTGTCCCATTGTCCAGCTACCTTCAGTTCTTACCTACATCACTTTCATTGCTTCCAAAAGAATCAGCTTATTTCCTTGTGTCTCCCTCCTGCCCTTCCCCTCTGCGCACTGCTCCTCCTACCGTGTGTATCTGATCACATCTTCCCTTCACTTAAATCCCATTCTGTTCTCACCTCCGAGTCCTGGCACCTGCTACTTCCTGTAGTTCTGTCAGTCTTCATCCTTATTTTCATCTTATCTTTAC
>NW_027546788.1:0-629 GCF_008692635.1 Crocuta crocuta
ATAGGTGGCTGAGGGAAGGAGAGGCTCTGCGCACGTGCAGAACAGAGTGCGATACGACACCGCCAACCCAGAAGGCTGAAGGGGGTGAGGGGCCCCGCGCACGCGCAGAGGCACACAACATGGCTCCAGGAGACGTTAGGAAACGGAGGGTGAAAGGCAGCTCCTGCGCTCTCGAGCCGAGACAGGGAGCGGGCCGGGGGGACCGGGTCAAGATGGTGGTCGGGGGAGCCAAAGGGTGGGCCCATTGCAGGCAGAAAACCCAGATACTGCGTGTGCCTCCAAACTGGGTAGGTGACGTGTAACTAGTCAGCGAGAAACTTGAATGTGCTTGAGGAAAAAAAGGCAATAAAGATTGCACTGCGCAGACGCGGCAGGCAGCTGGCCTTGCGCAGGCGCGGAGTGTAGCTCAGGCCGGCTCAGGGGCACTCTGGCGGAAGCCCCTGCGCAGGCGCGGACTGGAGGCCAAGATGGGCCGAGGGGAAGCCTGGCCGTCTGTCTCAGCGTGTGTCGCCCATTTCGTCCGCGTCTCCCCCTTCCGCAGGTGTTTATTGGTGCCTGTTGCGCGCTGCCGACGCGGGGCAGGAGCGTGTGTCGGGAGCCGGTCCCGCTTTCGACGCAGCGCGGCTCGA
>NW_027546789.1:0-629 GCF_008692635.1 Crocuta crocuta
GTCAAGAACTGTGCTAAGCTAGAAGGATACAATGGTGAGCCAACAGACATGGCCTCTGCCTTCATGAAGCTTAAAGTTCTATGGAGCAGTGAGGTAAGAATTGGATAATCCCATTAAAAACGATGGCATACACAATAAAGGAAGATTACACAGAAGACAACCGCAGAGTAAAATAGGAGGACTTTCAGCAAAGGCAGGAGTTGGGGGTTGGGGGAAGGGGGATGCCCCACGGCAGGGCACCACCACCATTAGAAGAGAAGGAGGTCCTTGGTGAAAGAAGGAGAGAGAAGTTCTGCCCACACAGCCCCATGCAGAGGAGACCTGGGATGCTGGGGAAATGGCCTGGGCCCAGCTGCACTCCAGCACTGAGCTGCCCTGGTGGGGGGAACATGCACGGTGCTGGGATCCACAGCTCAGGGAGACGCATGGCAACATGGCTGCAGGGCCACCATCAGCGGTACCCAAGCTGCAACACAGGGCAGTTCCAGCCACCGTTGTGGCCTGGGGGTGAAGGGCAGGAGTTGTGAGGACAGACTGGGATGGAATCCTGGTTCTCCCACATTCCAGCTGCTGGGGTGCTCTGCACAGAGCTTAGTCCACAGCGCTAAACAAGGAGCTGCCCTCCTGTG
>NW_027546790.1:0-629 GCF_008692635.1 Crocuta crocuta
CCCCCCCCCCCCCCTTTTCAGATAGCGGAGGGAACACAGCGGCTGAGTGAAACTCACCGAAGTCACGGACTTGCCCAATTCTCCTAGCAGGGTCATTCGCCCCTTTCATTTCACCAACTTTTAAGTGGCATGGACTAAGGGTAGGGGGGACACCGGGGACTTCCTCCCCTCCCCTGGCCTCCCGCCGGTCACCAGCTTTCCTGCTCTTCAATTATTGAAGAGCTGCAGTGACGGAAGTTCTCCGGTTTAAGGGTGAGGGTGGGGTGAAGGCTCTCTACTCAGGCCTCTGCCCAGAAACTGGAGGGCAGTGTGTGTGTGTGGGGGGGGGAACCTGTGTCCACCGGGTGGCTTCTCAACTCCCACCTCGCACCCGGGAGCAGGGCTTTCCTTCCTTCTGCCTCCCCCACTCGCCACTTGGACATTCTGTTGTGTAAAAATATTTGAGCGCTGGAGAAAGTCGGACAGAAACTTTCACAAATAAGCCAAGGACACAATTCATCGCTCTCCTTCCCTTGTAAACAGTTTTATTCGTTTTAAAGAATCATGCAACAATCCATAAATATTGCATCCTTGATGTCCCCACTGTCGTGTGCCCATGAATGTACCCCACGGAGTGGGAGGGGTACACA
>NW_027546791.1:0-628 GCF_008692635.1 Crocuta crocuta
TCCCTCTCTCTCTGACCTCCCCTGCTCACATTGTCTCTCTCTCTCAGAAATAAGACATTAAAAATTTTTTTTAAAAAAAGAAATAAACAAGACATAAACAATTTGTAAAGTATGGCCTCTGGGTTTTTTTTTAATATGTTGGTTTAAATTTTTTTATTTGTCAACCTTAGGAGATAGAGAGGAGAACCAAGTCATAAAATAAATAATAAAACACAGGTTAGTCTTGTTTTATCTGAAGAGGTACAAGGTCATTATTTATGAATTTATTTTTGGTGCCAACATAAAACAAAAACTACCTTTGACAGCCTTCATCTCAAAGAATGTTTACCTTTTGAAGCATATCTATGTATATTTAATTTTTCTGTGCAAGTCAAGAAAGACAAATGATTACTATAAACACTAAATCCTGTTGAACTTCCTGTGAAACACACACTCAGCACAGGCAGTTACCATTTCAAAGACTGTGGAAGAGACTGCTGGTTGCCCACTAAATATCTTTTCTCACCCGCCTTAACAACAGAACCCCATTTTTTTCAGGAAAGCAATGTATCCCTAAAAATGGCATTTACCAGGGGCACCTGGATGGCTCAGTCAGTTAGGCATCCGACTTCAGCTCAGGTCATGATCT
>NW_027546792.1:0-629 GCF_008692635.1 Crocuta crocuta
TCATTGACAGGGGTTAGCTCTGTAATTGATCAGGAAATACACTCATTTAGGCATTTTTCCATGCTTACAGTACGGATAGTTCAAATATCCCGGAATGAAGGGAAAGGAAGAGAGAAGGAATGTGGTTAAGGGGCTTCCCCTCCTCCAGAGCAAAACCCCCTTATGCTGGGGAGGAGGAAGAGGCAAGGAACTGAGAAGAGGGGCGAGCAAAGCCCGTGCACCTTGAAGGGACCTGGTTCTGATTCTGGAGTTTCCGGATCCCACTCCCTGGGCTAAGATTTCACAGCCACCTGCTGTGTCACAGCCACCCCTGTGTCACAGCCTCTGTCACCTGGAGACATTCTCTCTTTGTGAAGACAGGGAGGAGCTGCCCCAGGCCCTCCGACAGGGAGGTGCCTGGAGCTGGGGCCATGGAGGCTGCGTTCAGGGAGCTCTGAGGCAGGATGCCTGATGGAGGCTGCACACTGCAGGGGGCAGATGAACCTTGAGTCAGGCCCAGGCTTCTGCCTAACATTTCCCCCACCACCCAAGTGTGTCCCCTCCCCTCCCCTCTCTCCAGGCCTGCAGGACCCAGGAGTCCTAACACCATGCCCAGGATAGACAAGGGGGGAAGTTCCTGTGGGGGGGGG
>NW_027546793.1:0-629 GCF_008692635.1 Crocuta crocuta
AGGGAAAGCAGGGGAAGAGCCCTTCTGGGTGTGGATGTGAGCTGCTGCTCACACCCCAGGCCGGGGAGCGCAGACCTCTCTGAAGGGGGTCCCCACGGCGAGGCCTCGGCCAACTCGGGGCTGCGGGCTCATCCGCACCCCAAGGAAGACGTGCGGCCTTTTCTCAGCATGGCGTGGGCTTTGGTGGCAAGGCAGACCTGGGGCTACCGCACTCCCTTGGTCAGGCTGGTCAAGCTTGGAGCCTCAGTTCTCCCATCCACAGGAGGTAAGTGTTGTAAGGAAAAGGTGACAACAGATCGTGGGGGCCTGGCCAGCCTCCAGCCTTGTTCTCCTCCACGGCTTTGAAGGCCCTCACTGATACAGGCGGAATGGGCCCATCTCACAGACGCTGGCCCAGCTACGGAGTCTCCCTGGGAGCCTGGAGGGCAGAGGAAGAAAGAGGCACAAAAGGGGCCTGGAGGGATATAGAGTCAGGTACCCATCTTTCTCCACGCGCATGCGTTACCAATTACAGAAATACACGTGGATATGTATAATGTATATTCCAATAGGTAACACTTGTTCCCAGCAAGCAAGTTTAGTAATTTTTTTCTAATGTTTTTTATTTTCTTCTAGGAGAGAGAGAGAGA
>NW_027546794.1:0-630 GCF_008692635.1 Crocuta crocuta
TTCCCTTTTCCTTTCTACCAGAATGGCGCCCACCTCAGCATCTGGTCTTGAGTTCTAGAGGAGTCATTGTGTGTGAAAAATGTTGACCAGAATGGCCATGTTGTGCAGTATGCCAGCACCCTGTAGTTCGCTGCCACTGTCTCAGAGCCATGGAGACCCCTGGCCACCATCGGGAGAATGCAGTGAGTGGTGTAGTGCAGAGGTGACTATGATCCTGAAGTATGTATCACAAACACCAGGACACTCTTCTTTGCATTCCAACATAGCTATTTAATTAAAACTGATAAGACATCCTGAAGCTTATGCTAGCTAGCTCCACTCCAGGAGGTGACCCACACACCAGCCCAGGTTTCCTTCTATGTCCTCCTGGGGTCAGCATGTGTGGTGACCTGTCTTCTTTGATACTGTGGCCTGGATAGCATAATCTTCAAGGAAGCCTTGAATTTGGACAAAGAAGCTCTGAAGCTCAAAGACCTAAACTGCCCCTGACACCTCCCCACACCTCCATTCAGGAGGACCTTTCCTTAGGCTGGATGAGCTCAGCCCACAGCTCCTCTGTTCTCATGGGCTGGGTCTCCCAACTTCCTCCCAGCTCCCTCCTCATGTTGGGCATGTCCAAGGAGACCTGGT
>NW_027546795.1:0-630 GCF_008692635.1 Crocuta crocuta
CGGAGCCCTGCCCTGCCCCGGCCCGCGGGCCGGCCTCACCCGACTGTGAGTACGCGGCGCCCCGCTACGGGACCCTCGCTCGCTCCTCGCTCCGGGCCACCTTGCTTCCCTACTCTTTGGCTCCGTTTACCTGGAAGCTTGGAGAAAAAGGCTGCGCCCTGTCAAACTCCGCCACCTTTTAGAGTGATGAGAATGCAGAGCTTGGGGACTTGTCTTTGCCATCCCGTGCCATGCGCGCCTTGGGTTGGGACCCCTCCTGCTGGCACATCCCTGGCCCCTGGCGGCCCCAGGCCCACGATTTCCCCCAGTGGGGCTGCGGCAAGGGCGTGGAATTGCCCAGAAGCCACGAGAGAAGGCCTGCTCCCCGCCGCTGCTGGAAGGGGACAGGGTGTGATGCTCCTCGGTCAAGCAGCTGTCTCTGTCTGCAGAAGTGGAAAGTGGTCTTGACCTTTGTGCTAGCCAGGTTGGTGAAGGTTACTGTGACCCTGGCTAGCTGTGCTCCACTAGGAATGGGGTGGTCAGGCCCTTATGGCAAGGGGTGACCGAGTCACTCAACCCGCATTGCTGGTTAGCCCGCCGCCTCCCCTAACCAGTGCCCAGGTACACATTAGTAGGCCTAGGAGCCACCGC
>NW_027546796.1:0-625 GCF_008692635.1 Crocuta crocuta
GTTGGACGCTTAACCGACTAAGCCACCCAGGCGCCCCAAAATTAATATTAGCTTAAAGAGCATCATGAATTATGTGCCTTATAGAATCCCCAAATATGCAAACATTAACTTACTATTACCTTGAAATTCACTTTGTAGGCATTTATCACAGCTATTATCATATTTAAGTTTTCTTTACAACCATATATAATAGTTATCATCACCATTCTTATTTTTTTGGTTGAAGAAATTGAGGTCAGGGAGGTCAAATAGCTCATCCCTCCAGTTCCAATTGTGATGGACCTAGGACTTCAATGCAGGTTTCTGATTTCCTTTCTTTTTGCTCAGTCAAGAACAGTATATTCCGTTCAGTCACCTGGCCCTGTAGCATCTTGGTCTGGCTGTCACCATTAGGGAGAATTTGTGAAATTAGACTAATTTTGTCTAGGACCAGAAAGGACCAGGGTCATGTGAGTTCTAGGCTCCTTGTCAGAGAGAAGTAATGAAAGGTGGGGTGTAGTGAAAGCAGTGGCCCTTGGGAGTTGGAAGTTTGGTAGCAAAGAATGAAGAAAAGAGGTTTCCTTACTGCTCAGCTCTGTCAGAGCAATCCGACAGAGCAAAGTTTGATGATGATGTGAAAGAGGAC
>NW_027546797.1:0-628 GCF_008692635.1 Crocuta crocuta
TGTCCTTGCCAATATCCCAGCTACCAGTGCACTCAACCCTTGCTGCATATAATGGTATAGCAGCAGTGAACTGCAAAGTGAGGAGGGAAGCTTTTCTCCCTTCTGTATTATACTGTTGGAGGGTTTTGTAACAGCACTCCAATTGGTCTCAAGGTTAACTTGCTTCAAGCTTATGCACTCCTTCCTTGCTAATCTGAACCCCATAATTTATAGTGGAACTAACCTGCTTCCCTTGAGATCCTGCAGACCGCTAACCTTGAGAAATGAAGGGCTGGACTTTTGGGAAGATACGGGCTGACCACACTGGAAAACAGCCACCACTGACCATGGTACCCTTAATAAGAGACAGCTGGGAGCCTTGATTCTTGGGACCAGGGGAAGCAGTGTGGACCGCCTTGTCAGGACCTGGCTTATTGGGCTGCAAGGATAGCCTTTACTGAGAGACACCTGGGAGCCTTGATTAATGGCAGAGAGGAGGACCCTGGATGCCTTGCAAGGACAAATGATTAACTGCTGAGCACCAGCTTCTCCTGCACGTAGGCCATTCACCAATTCCTGTGCCTTCTTTTTTAAAAAATCTGGCTTCGGGGCACCTGGGTGGCTCAGTCGGTTAAGTGTCTGACTTTGG
>NW_027546798.1:0-627 GCF_008692635.1 Crocuta crocuta
GTCGGACACTTAACTGACTGAGCCACCCAGGTGCCCCTAAACAGTTTTTAAAAAGCAGCTCTCCCAGAGAGAAACACCAAGGTCAACACATCACAGATCAGAGCAGTGATATGGAAGGCTTCCTAGTCTATCAGACATGAGCAAAACCTGACTGGCTATATTAACTGCTAAAGAGAAACATGTCTGTCTTCAGGAGGGTTGGTCAGTAGCAAAAGCGTAGAAATGGTGAGGAAGAGACCGGCATGGGCAGCGCCCAAGAGTGGAGATGGCACCTCAGGCAACAGATGAGGGTCAGGCCCACCAGCCGGGCCGTGTCTGTGGGGAGATGGGTAGATCTGGCTACCTCTGTCCTTTCCATTAAACATCGGATTCAGCTGATTACGTTTCTTCTAATTCTCTTCTCGCCAAGTAGCCCTCTGATTATGCGTCAGTGTGCCACAGAGGCCTGTCTCCACGGAAGGTAATTCCCAGCCACGTGACACAGATTACCTGTCTGTGGGACAGATGCTTTTCTCGCTGTCAAGTCATGGCCCGGGATTCTGATTTTGATCAATCCCGTGACACTGATAAGGTGAGATCGTCTCCATATAGGAAGAAGTGTGTTCTCTCTTGTCAAGGACAGAGTCT
>NW_027546799.1:0-630 GCF_008692635.1 Crocuta crocuta
AAAAAAGCCATGAAAGTAAAATCAGAAATAACTAAAATATACGTTTCTCAAAGAATGTATGACTCCTCCATGTCGGTATTATGAAGAAACAGTAGCTCTGCTCTAGGTTAAGAAGACACTAACAGATATAAACAATTGTCATATATAAATGTTGACTGCATCATAGATCTAAAAACTTATTCTGAAATGTAGAAAAAACGTGGAAAAGTTTTTTAAAGGATATTAGATAACATTATTAGTTTTCTTGGGGAAAATCAGTCTTACGGTTTTCATAGCAAAATGTCCTTATCTTTAGGAGATGCATTACCAAGGATTTAAAAGTCAAGTGTCATGTCTGCGATTAATTTCCTATGTACTCTCAAAAAGTCTGCTAAAAAATGTATGTCTTTATTCAGAGAGCAAAAGACATGCCAAAAGGTAAAATGATGAATCAACTGGACATTCAGGGCACTACTTGTTTACATTTCCTTTATATTGAAGATTTTTCAAAAGAAAAATGTCAATAATAAGACACTTCCTGTTAACATGAAATTCAGTTATTTTAAAAATGAAGTAAGGGGCACCTGGGTGGCTCAGTCAAGTTGAGAGACCAACTTTAGCTCAGGTCATGATCTCGGGGTTCATGAGGTC
>NW_027546800.1:0-629 GCF_008692635.1 Crocuta crocuta
TCTCTCTCTCTCTCTCTCAGAAATAAACATTAAAAATTTTAAAAAAAGATATTAGTTCTTCAAGATGGTAACTGGCCAGGTATTATTCACACTCCAGGCCTGGCTTCAATATGGACATTTCCTTGAAGCTCTCCTGAGTCTCACTTGGAAATAAATTTTCCGCCTCTGTGCATGGTCCTTTTATCTCTTGTGGCACCTATTATCATCTTAAAGTAAGCTTTGAACATTTTTATATGCCTTTCTAGGTTTATTGAGGTATGCCTTGTATATGCTTAAAACTCCTCCTTTTCGTGTACCGTTCTGAGTTTTGGCAAACACTTTCTGTTGCCACCAGCAGCATAGTCGCGTTCTATAACGCAGCCAACACCAAATAATTCCCCTGTGAGGAACTGAATATAATTTCCCTTGTAGTCACCCCCTCCGGCAATCCCAAGCCCCAGGCAACCAGTGATCTGTTTTCTGTCCCTGAAGTTTTGCCTTTCCCCGAGTGTCATATAAACTGAATCATCTAGTGGGGAGCCCCTTGAGTTTGACTTCTTTCACTTAACATAACGCCAGAGATCCATCCAGGTTGGTGTGGGCTCCTGTAATGTGGATGTATCATACGTAGTTCATTTATTCATTTACCT
>NW_027546801.1:0-631 GCF_008692635.1 Crocuta crocuta
CATTCAACAAATACCCACGGCGTGTCTACCATGTGGCTGTCATCGATGCTCGGGACACTGCAGAGGCTGAAACAGACACAGCCCCTACACTCCACGGAGGTAAACGGACAGTGAGTATAACCAGTAAGTAGAGTGTATGGTCCGTTACACACTGATGACATCCAAATAGGAAACTTCTGGGTGGAAGGGGGATGAGCATGCTTGGGTGGGCATGGAGCCTCAATTTTTAATCAGGTGACCAGGGAAGTCCCCATCAGGCAGGTGTCCTCTGAGTTAAGACCCAAAGGAGATGGGGAAGTGAGACACGGAGGTCCTGAGAAGAAAGGTCCAGACTGATCACAGCATGTGCAAAGGCCCTGGGGTAGAAGCCTGGTGTGTGCAGAGAACAGCCAGAGGGTTAACCGGAGGTAAGGGGTCAGTGAGAAAGTTAAGAGAAGGAATCAGGGAGGTTAGGGACCAGGATACGGACTTGGTTTTGACTCTGGGTGGGATGGGGCCTGGAGCATTTTAAGCCCAGGAGAGAATGATGTACGATGTCCTCTTTATATACTCTGAGCCCCCAGTGGATGCCTGAAACTGCGGAAGGTACTTGACCCTGTATGGACTATGTCTTCCCTACGCATTCACACCT
>NW_027546802.1:0-631 GCF_008692635.1 Crocuta crocuta
CTGTGCCACACGACACCCACAAATAACGGTGGCAGAACCACAGCACGAAGAGCCGACCCCGTCCCAGGTCTGAGCTCCGCGTGTGAGTAGCTCACTTTATTATCACGACAACCCCATGCACAGGGCCGGGTGCCCACGTACAGGGGGAAACTGAGGCACGGAGAAGCAACAAACCCTCCTTCTAGGAACCTAGGGAACGAAAGGTGGGAACTGGAACCCAGTGATCAGTCTCCTGAGCCTGCGTGGTCACAGGAAAGTCCGGTGGCCACGCCGCATGCTGGATGCTGGATGCTGGGGACCCAGCAAGGACAAGGAAGCCCCTGCCCTCTCGGAGCCACTCTGGTGGGGACGCGAACAACAAACAAACGAGCAGCAGATGCCGGCAGAGAAGGTGCAGTGGCAGAGAAGGGAAGGCACGGCCAGGGGACCCACGGGGCCCGAGGTCAGAGAGGCAGCCTGAGGTTGAGGCTTACATGCTGGGCACGAAGAAGCAACTGTGGGGAGAACCTTCCGGGCAAGGCCCGACCACGTCGGAGCTCTGCAGCCAGAGTGCCGTGGCTGCTCCGGGGCCGGCATGGGGGTGGGGGTGAAGCCGAGTGCCAAGCAGGGGAGGGTGGGGCTGGGGAGGGGG
>NW_027546803.1:0-631 GCF_008692635.1 Crocuta crocuta
GCTCACTCTTTCTCTCTCCTAGAAATAATAAATAAAAAAAAATTTTTTTTAAATGGTGACTGGAGAGCACCCCAAGCAGAAGGAATAGCGTGTGCAAAGGCCCAGAGGTGGGAAACAGCCCAGGGTCGGGGTCGGGGGACTGTTGTGATTTGAATGGTGCCCCCAAAAAGATATGGCCTCCGTCCTCACCCCTGAAACCTATGAATGTGACCTTCTCTGGAAAAACAGTCCTTGCAGATATAATTAACTTAAGGATCTCGAGAAAACATCCTGAGTTGGGGCCCCTAGCATGGCTCAGTTGGTTAAGTGTCAGGCTTCGGCTTAGGTCATGATTATCGAAGCCGTGGGTTCAAGCCCTGCACTGGGCTCTGCACTGAGCGTGCAGAACCGGCTTCGGATTCTCTCTCCTCTTCTCTCTTTGCCTCTCTCTCTCTTTCTCTCTCAAAATAAATAAACTTTTTAAAAAGTCATCCTGGGTTATCCAAGTGGGCCCAACATCTAATGACAAGGGTCCTTTTAAGAGACACCCAGAGGGGGACACTTCCAGAGAAGAAGTCCAGGTGAAGACAGAGGCCGAGACGGAGTCATGCAGATACGAGCCAAGGAAGCCCGGAGCTCCCAGGCTTGGGCC
>NW_027546804.1:0-632 GCF_008692635.1 Crocuta crocuta
CTGGTCCCCTGTCTCCTGTTTTCTGCTTTTACCAGGATATGACTCAGGCTCCCAAACGGACACCTTTAAACTTCCTGTTTCTGTAATTAAGCACCATGACTCCTATAATTAGGTTTTGGTCTTCTGGCATCCCACTCTGTGCCCTTCCCTTTTCTTCCTCACCAGGTATATTCACATAATGGACTACTGCACAGAAATGAAAAGGAGTGAACTACTGACACAGGCCAATGGAGGAATCTCATATTACATTGAGTGATAGACACCAGACACAAGAAGGTACATACAGTATGATTTCATTTCTATGAAGTCCAAGAACAGGTAAAGTCAATCTCTAGTGACAGAAATTAGAACGGTGGTTGTATCCAAGAGTAGAGGTTAACTGGCACTCTGAACATGTTTTCTCGGGGCTGGAAGCACCAAGAATACCCTCAAAGAGTCCCTTCCGTGGTAATCAGGTGGAACCCCAGAACCTAGCACAGCTGGAGTTTCTTGAATGGCTGGGACAGATGTCAGTGATCTCATATTTTCAATATAAATATAACCTAATATTTGCATCTTTATGCGCAAAGTATTTTATATTACAGACTTGAAAACTAGGATGCACTTTTCATAATAATGGAGACCTAAAAAAA
>NW_027546805.1:0-632 GCF_008692635.1 Crocuta crocuta
GATCAATAAATAGAAGTGTTCCAAAACCTAACCCAGGGTTCTGGGAGGAAAAAACAAAAAAGAGGCCGTTCCTAACAAAGGGGACTCTAACACTCTTTCACTGTGTTACTAATACTTTCCTGTTACTCTAACTGTAAGTGGGGGCTTCTCCCTCATTCATATCCTGGGTCCATGACTATGATGATTAGAGCCAACTGTGTCTAGTTATTCTACCTCGAGATGGAAACTTTAAGGAATATTCCCAAGCAGTGCCAAAACTCCTTTTGTTTGGGCAAAGTTCCCTGTCTTCTCTAGCCCGAAATGGACTGCCTAATTCCAGCTGTTGGTGGAAACAACCTGACGTCTGCTCATCTGTTCAAGTGGACAGGCTTTAGGACCGGACACCTCTCTCTCTGCCCTCTGGGCCTTTCTCTGCCTTAGGCTTTTAGGTACAATCTGGTCTCTTCTGCTTTCCCCTCCCCCTCCTTCTGTTTCTGACCACTTTGGGTGAGACATGCATAACTGGTTCCTATACCGTCCTCAGTGCCTCAGGCACTGCAGGCTCCTCTTCCTCCCTCTGATGTCAGGGAGCAAAGAGCACACCCTTTGGCCACCCACTTCAGATCTCCTCACCAGTGTCCCAGGTACAAACT
>NW_027546806.1:0-632 GCF_008692635.1 Crocuta crocuta
TGGCTCAGGTCATGATCCCAAGGTCATGGGATTGAGCCTCTTTGTCAGGCTTAGCGCTGAGTGTAGAGCCTGCTTAAGATTCTCTCTCTCCCTCTTCCCCTCTCCACCTCTCATTCTGTCTCTCTCTAACAATCAAACAACAACAAAAATAAAAACAACAAGCACTGTAGCAAGAGACAAAGAATAGCACTACATAATGGTAAAGGAATCAACCCAACAATAGGATATAACTATTGTCAACATCTATGCACCCAGCAGAGGAGAACCTAAATAAATAAATACTAACAAACACAAGGAGAGAAATGGATAGCAACGCAATAATAAAAGGGAACTTTAATACCCCACTTGCATCAATAGGTAGATTATCCAGATAGAAAATCAGGAAGGAAATAATGCCTTTAAATAACACATTAGACCAAATGGACCTAAAAGATACAGAACATTTCACCCCAAACCAGCAGAATACACATGCTTTTCAAGTGCACATGAAACATTCTCCAGGATAGATCACATGTTAGACCACACAACAAGCCTAAATAAATGTTAAAAAGATTGAAATTTTATCAAGCATCTTTTCTTATCATGATGATATGAAACTAAAAATCAACGATGAGAAAAAAACTGAAAAAAAA
>NW_027546807.1:0-632 GCF_008692635.1 Crocuta crocuta
TTTTTTTTAAACAGCTTACCGGTTTATGAATGAATGGTTCAGATTTTTACAGGATTAACTTTGGGCTTAAATCGAACTGAACTAATTTACTGTTATATTCGATGTTTAGCCAGATGTTTGAATAAGATGAACCATAAGTGTACAGAGTATACATGATCAAGTGAGATATATCTTACCAAATAAGCTGAAGGGCTCAAAAACTCTCATATACACTGAAGCAATATCACATCACATAGAGCACAGAGCAGTCATGGCCCCTACCCTCTTGTGCTTTTGCCAGGATTCTTTTATATAACCTGTGCATTTCATCAAGCTGATGAATATCTTCTATTCACTTGCTTCTCAGAGTCCAACACAAAACCTTTACACTATCCCATAAGGTTGAATATGATCTCCCTGCCACTATTTCTCAATCTAATCTAATACTGCTCAATGCCATGTTCCCATCCTAGCCCATAACCCAGAAGCAGCATCTGGAAACATATTAGAAGTGAAGTTCTCAGGCTCCTCTCCAGACCTCATTGATCAGAAACTCCGGACATGAGGCCGTCAGTCTGTAGTTTCACGAAGCCTCCAGGTGATTCTGATGTATGCTCAAGGCTGAGAGCCCCTGGCCTAATCCATCTGCAATT
>NW_027546808.1:0-631 GCF_008692635.1 Crocuta crocuta
AATGAAGGAAAATAAAATCCTAGCAAGAGAGCTAAATCAAATGGAGGTAATATGTCTGATAGAGAACTTAAAGTAATGATCATAAAGATACTCACTAGACTTGAGAAAAAGAGTGGAGGACCTCAGTGAGACTCTTAAAAAAAAAAAAAAAAGAGAAAACACAAAAAGGTCCCAGTAAAAGATGAAGAGCTAAATAACTGAAATGAAAAATACACTAGATGGAATGAGTAGTAGAGGAAGTAGAAGAAGGGATTGATGACCTGGAAAGCAACGTAATGGAAAGCAATCAAACTGAGCAGAAAGAGGGAAAAAATAATAATAATAAACGAAAACAGACTTAGGGAACTTCGTGACACCATCAAGCGTAATGACATTCACATTATAGGAACCTCCTCAGAAGGAGGAGAGAAAAGGGGGCAGAAAATTTATTTGAAGAAACAAGAGCTGAAAATCTGGGGAAGGGAAACAAATCCAAATTCAGGAGACAGAGTCCCCCCAAAAATCAACCCAAAAAGGCCCATATGAAGATACACAGTTATTAAAATGGCAAAAAAATTGTGATAAAGAGAGAATTTTAGAAGCAGCAAGAGAAAACAGTTACATATACGGAAAACCCCCACAAGGTTTTCAG
>NW_027546809.1:0-631 GCF_008692635.1 Crocuta crocuta
AGCATCCAACTCTTGATCTCAGCTCAGGTCATGATCTTGTGGTTTATGAGTTCAAGCCCCATATTGGGCTCTGCATGACAGTGCTTGGGATTCTCTCTCTTTCCCTCTCTCTGCACCTCATGCTGTCTCTTTCTCCAAATAAATAAATAAACTTAAAAAAAAAAAAAACAGGGATGAGACCACGGGGAGAAGTCACAGAGCAGTAACTGTCCGTAAAAGGGAAGAGAGGACTTGGGCAATTAGAGGGAAGGACAGGAAGAGTACTATAAAGATAAAATCTAGTTTGCAGAGAAGACCAAAACAGGCAGACTCCAATGGCTGTGGGTTGGGAGGTCCGAGTGCCACAGAGCTGTCCCGACACGGAAAGGCCACGACTGAAGGCAGCATCTCAGCATACATCATGAAAACAAATGCATTTTTTCAAATTCACGTTAAAGTAAAATACATATTAAGAAAAAGAGAAATCAACATTGATTACATAAAACGGTGCTCCTTTGTTATTAGAACTACCCTTTATGCATTATTCAACCAAGATCACTTCTTTTCCTAAGTACCATCGTGGGTACTTCCTTCCTCAAGAAAATGCTTCTAAAGTTCTTCCCACTTTGTTGATTCTTTAAAGAAAAAAAAA
>NW_027546810.1:0-630 GCF_008692635.1 Crocuta crocuta
CCCTGTTCCTGCTGTCTCTCTCTCTCAGAAATAAATAAAATAAAATAAAGAAAGAAAGAAAGAAGGAGATGGGCTCAGCTTGCCAGAACCTGCTTACTTGGAAACTGCTGGTCCCAGGTCTGTCTGTCTGTCTCTCACTCTCTCACTCTCTTTCCCCTCTAAGTGCTTATGAGACTTTCATCCAGAAAGCCTTTGGAGCATGTTGCCAGGCGGCATCAGTTGGAAGGTATAATAAAGTGTAGGGTATAAATTTTCAACTTCATCTATAATCCTTCTGAAATTTGGGATGTGAATTTTACCTTGTGTGAGATGCCTGTATTATAACTTCTCAAAACATCATATATTCTGCTCACTTATTCTTACAAGTATTATGCAGGAGTATGTTAATTTATATGTTCAAATGCAATAACTAAGAGTTTCCATGTTTGTAAGATGTTATTTGAATTCCTGTTACCACTCCAGTGGAACGTCAGATGTGCTGTTGTTTGAAGTGCATAGTTTTCCATGATTTTTAATTTCTGCTGCTTTGGAGCTTGACACGAGGAAGTTGAGATTGAGATTGTGCGCCTTGCTTAGAATCATTTTCCCTTTAGTAGGATGCTTGTTGAGGTGTTCTTGCATCTGGCTTCT
>NW_027546811.1:0-633 GCF_008692635.1 Crocuta crocuta
AAATTTGCCTCTTCTTATAAGAACACCAGTCACATTGGATTTAGGGCTCACCCTAATCCAGTATGACCTCATCGTGACTTGATTGCATCCGCAAGACTCTATTTCCAAGTAAGTCACGTTCTCAGGCTCCAGGTGAAAATGAGTTTAGGGGGACACTATTTTAGCCAGCACAGTCAATTTGTAGCTTCTGGGTATATGGCAGCATGAAGAGGAGGATTTGATGTTCCCCAAAGTTTGGGAGGATGATTTGTATGTCTCCCTTAAGATTGAATAATAGATTGCAGTGAGCCAGCTGCATTCCTACCAGGTACTACATGAGGAAGAAGCAAGTCAGGGTCAGCTGGTGGGTTGACACACTGTGAGCACTTTCCAGTGGATTCCTCTGGAAAAGGTAGGTACTAACAATGCATCCACGTCATGTACTAGTGTCAATAAAGGCAGCGGCACATAACACACACAAGTCATATCTCATCACCCACCCCAGGGTGACGACAGACCCTCTGGTGGGATCCAGGAAGGATGATTGCAAGCCCTGGTTCTGTGTATTCATGTCACAAGGTTAAAAAGCTATCTAAAAGACAGACAACATATTTCCTTCTAGGAAGGGGACTCACTGGTTAAAAAAAAAAAAAA
>NW_027546812.1:0-633 GCF_008692635.1 Crocuta crocuta
TTGTAAACGTGTGCAAAATGAAAGTTTTACGTGTTTACTTTTGCAAGCTGAAAACAGTCCGTGTATGAACTGTTTAAAGCTAGTTTGGTTAGGAATGATGTAGGTGCTACAGTTCAGAAATTCCTTCAAGATTCCTTCTTGAGTTACCTCACAGTCCCTAATTCATACCCTGAAGCCAGATGATTTCAAGCTGTCCGGGGTGGTGAATCCATCCCACTGTAATGAACAGCCAACCACCAAGTGTGGCTCGATATGATTACCTACCCCTGGACCTCGATTTCTCATGCCACTTTGAAATTTTCTGCAAGTCCGATTTTATGATGAGAGATATATTCCAGACTTTTGGTTTTGAAGTAAACTTCCTTGTAGATTTACAGAGAACACTGCCAATAAACTGGGCTCTAATGAAATGTCATCCTCAGGGGCCAGTCTTGCTTTGGGAAATGTCCACTGAAAGGATGCACTCGGAGGAATTCAGACATCTTCCCATCTCTGGATCCTGTCCAACTTGCACACAGGCCCATTTGGCACTGGTCATACTCCAGCTTTCCCACAAGGCCCTGGAAGGTTTCCAAGAGCTCATTTAGGCTCTACCTCTACATATGGGTCTGAGCACCAGAAAGAAATCATGGA
>NW_027546813.1:0-633 GCF_008692635.1 Crocuta crocuta
CCAGAGACCTGTCCCATCTGCCCCAGTCTGGCCCCAGGGACTGTCCCAGCTGAGATGCTTCTGGTCCTAGACATGGGACAGGCGAGGTACACCGGACACTGACATCGCCCTTGAGGTCACCAAGCCGGTGAACCCCACGAAAGTCATTCTAAGCCTAGTGAGCCTGCGCAGTAAACCGGGCGTCTCACCTCATGCCGCCAAGCCAGCATACGGCAGCCCCACGGTCCTCGGGGGGCAGGCCAGGGCTTGGAGCAGCAAGGCAGCAGGACTCTGAACCAGGCGAATTCATCAGAGACATCGAACCGCATGGTTTCACTGAAGCCACCCGCTCTAGATCCAAGATACACACACAGAAGCCGCGACACACATACCTGACACTGCGGGAGCTCTCCCCTTCAGACCTGCAACGAGAGAGAACACATGACTTAGGAGGCAAGTAGCTTCCACTACGGGAGAGCCACGGGAGGACGGGAGCCGGGGGGACCCGTGAGCTCCACAGCTACCCTGGGATCCCTTCTCCAGCCTCAGCGGACCGTCTCCAGGCCAGCCCCCAAGGTGTCACACTGCTGGTCTTTTGACCTGGAGTCTACCCTGAAAGCCACCTCCTCCCAGAAGCTCTAGGATGGTTCCCGA
>NW_027546814.1:0-633 GCF_008692635.1 Crocuta crocuta
TGCTTAAGTTGGTTTCCCCTGGGAGGGCCCCTGAGATGATGATGGCATTATGGGTGCTCATCTCCGGGAATCCCAGTAGAGATGTGGAAGCGAGAACAGAAGAAAGCAGACAGCAAACGCACAGTCAAGCAGGTTGCCATGAGGGTGAAGGATGCACAGCCCCCCAGGGAAACTTGGGGTCAGCCCTGTGGGGGAGCATCTCAGGGCTTCTCCAATCAAGGACTGAGGGAGCTAGGGGTCCTTACTCACTAGTGTTCATCAGCTGCTGATTGCTGGCCACTCCCGGGGGCTGGCTGGTAACTCGCAGCCACTTCCACTCTGCGTCAGCATGGGCGAAGTGGGTGCCAGCGGCCAGAGAGACACCTCAACAAAGAGTCACAGGTGCACAGCTGCGGTCTGTCAAGTTCGAGTTCACAGGCACCGTCTGATGAAAGGGTACAGGTGCTACAGCCTTGCTAATCAACGTGTGTCCATGGACCAGCATCTGTTAGCATCACCCAAGAGCTTACTGGAAATGTACGATCACAGGCACCACCCTAGCCCCCCTAAATCAAACTCTGATTTTAAAATATCCCTGGAGGCCAGGGGGTGGGGCGGGAGCCTGGGTGGCTCAGTCGGTTGAGCATCCGACTT
>NW_027546815.1:0-633 GCF_008692635.1 Crocuta crocuta
TCAGCTCCAGGCGCCAGCCATGCCCAGGCCCCGGCCGCCTGTGGCCAGATGCTCCCCGGTTCCAGGTGTCCGGTGAGGCCAGGCTCCGGACCAGAGCTGGGGCCGGGCTGCCTGGCTGCGTGGGGAGGGGGAGCTGCACAGGGTCTGGGTGAGACAAAGCAGGGGTCAAGCCCCAGCCACCACTTCACCGGCCTTCGCCTCAGGCCCCCACGTGTAAAGCGGGGGCCTAGTGTGGGCATAAAGGAGACAGTGCCCAGCACATCATGGGTGCTCTGTAAACAACAGGCACATAATCCCCACCCCTGGGCTGAGTGCCTTCATGACTCCATATTTACTGTTGGGGTCTGGCTGGGCACAGCCTCTGTACATCAACCTAAGTGGCAGGTAACCACAGGACACCCAACCCGGCTTATTGACTTAATCCACTGAGGACAGAGGACAGCTTCAGGCATGGCATGATCCAGGATCTGGGCTCCAGGCTCTGCTTGTTTTCTCTCCTTCTCTCAGTTCCACTTCTCATGTGGATTCATGCCAAGGCAGACACTTCCCTCAAGGTCATCAGATGGTTACAGAATCCTAGGTCCTGATTCTCACGCGCGAAGAAATAAAAAGACTGGGTTGGAGGAAAAAAAC
>NW_027546816.1:0-633 GCF_008692635.1 Crocuta crocuta
TCTCCGAGCCTCGCCTGTTATAAAGGGGCAAAGTGTGACTTGTCACCCGCACAAAGTACCTACACATCATAGGTGCTCAGCACATGCCTGTATTTTGGGATTTGAGAGTGGACCCTAGGAACAACTGAGCCTGCACCTTGGATGGGCTTGGAAGGGGTCAAGGGCGTCCCCTCCACCCCTCTTGGTGACACCAATCAAGGGTGTGGGTTCCCGCTCGGGTGCAAGGCACGGGGCACCTCCTACCTGCAGGAACCATAGCTGTTTATGGCCCTGTTTCTATGGTTACTGCCTCAGAATGGGGTCACAGGCTGGGGAACACGCAGGCACTCTGCCAAGGGAGTGAGACAGGAGGCGTGAGCCTGGCATGGGGCGGGAGGACCGGGCTGTGTGTCCCTCGGGGACAGGAGACACCCGCCACGACCCACAGGTGGGGGGCGTCACTGAGCCCAGGGAACCACGCGGGTGTTCAGCCAGGGTCATGGAGTCTGTCGGTTCCGGTCTCTTCCAACCTGGAGATGGAATGAGACGTGCAGAGGCTTGGGGGGCGGTGCCCGCGGAGGATGGGGGGAAGGAGGTGGGGCGCGAACTGGCAGGGAGAGCCCGGGATCTGGGTGCGGGGCTGGCCCCGAGAAA
>NW_027546817.1:0-633 GCF_008692635.1 Crocuta crocuta
TCTCGGTGTCACGACTCTCTGAGCGAGAATCCTGCAACAATGGTACAAACAAAATCCCAAATGTAAGGTAAGCATTATTGTGGAAAAGTGTTTAAAATTCATACCTGGAGTAAATACCACAATTAAGTAAAATACCAGTATTCCCATGATAGCCAGTGTGAGCCTATAAGAAGTGCAAACCAATTTTGTGTGTGTGACTCTTACCACGGATAGCCCTGTTTATAAACATAAGCCAGCACATGATTTATCAAGTAAAACACCCTTAAGGTTTTTGTCTAAATCCACAGCATGGTTGGTGGGAGGGATAGTGATGGGGAAAACCACAAACTGGGAAAGCAAGCTGATGCAACATTCTTACATTAATTATATCTACACAAAAAGGTGGCATCACTTAATATAAATTTCTCCAGCTGAAACTCTACCATGCTTTCCATTACAAAGATTTTGATTATTCATAAAGAAGATTCCAGGGGAAAGTTTGGGTTAACAATCATGTTGGAGCAAAGCATTTCTGTCTTAGAACCACTGGCTTGTGACCAGAATCACATGAGATTCAGGCTTATTGATTACTTTAATATTCTAGATTCAGGGATAACAGAAGAAAAAACTTCTGTGGATCCAGAATCTTGCTTT
>NW_027546818.1:0-632 GCF_008692635.1 Crocuta crocuta
AGTGCCCTTCCCAGGGCAGCCTTCACATCCTTGTTCCTCAGTGTGTAGATAAACGGATTGAGTGTGGGAGTGACAATCCCATAGAAGAGAGCCATGATCTTCCCCCTGTCACGAGAGTAGCTAGAGGGAGGCTGGACGTACATACTGATGGCTGTGAAGTAGAAGAGGGACACCACCAGCAGGTGTGAAGCACAGGTGTTGAAGGCCTTCCAGCGACTTTCAGCAGAGCGGATCCTCATTACTGCCCGAGCAATGAGCACATAGGTGCCCAGGATGAGGGTGAGGGGCACCAGAAGCAACAGTGCCCCCAGCACGTTGAGCTCAGCCTCATTCACATGAGTATCAGCACACGCTAGTTTCAAAAGAGCAGGAACTTCACAGAAGAAATGGTCCACCACCCTGTGTCCACACCGTGGGACCAACACAGTGAGAGTGGACTGTACAAGGGAGTTGGCAAAGCCACTGATCCAGGTCCCAGTGGCCATGTGGATGCAGTGTCTGTGATTCATGATGATTGGGTAGTGAAGGGGCCTGCAAACAGCAGCATAACGATCGAAGGCCATGATGGCTAGAAGTATGCATTCGGTAGAACCCAAAGCCAAGAAAATGTACAGCTGGGCCACACAGCCCCC
>NW_027546819.1:0-633 GCF_008692635.1 Crocuta crocuta
TCTCTCTCTCTCTCTCAAAAATAAACAAACATTTAAAAAATAATTGAAAAAAAAAAAGAATATTGTGGGTGCCTGAGTGACCCAGTCATGTAAGCATCTGACTCTTGATTTCAGCTTAGGTAACAGTGTCAGGGTTTGTGAATTTTAGCTCCACATAAGGCTCTGTGGTGACAGTGTAGAACATGCTTGGTGTTCTCTTTCTCTCTGCTC
This sequence comes from Crocuta crocuta, assembly GCF_008692635.1. Lineage (NCBI taxonomy): Eukaryota > Metazoa > Chordata > Mammalia > Carnivora > Hyaenidae > Crocuta > Crocuta crocuta. The sequence goes on from NW_027546819.1 coordinate 211, forward strand.
CTCTCTCCTTCTCTCTCTTTCAAAATAAGTACACTTTTTAAAAAATATTGTGTACAGTATAGTAATAAATATCCCTGCAGGAATCCATTATGAGGATGCATCACAATAAAACAAAGACATCTGAGCCTTCATCAGGGTCAACTGTACAGATTTTTATGAAGCTTATTTCTTGGATTCACATTTAAAATGATGAAGGCAACAGAAAGTCTAGGAAGATATTTCAAACTGTATGAAGCATTATGTTTATTTATTTATTTTTATAGCTGGCTGATATCTCTATTGCTTTGAAGGTGGGGAGGTGGGAGGGTCAGTAGTCAGTAGCTCTTGGTAGGACAGCCTGCTCCCTCTTCACCATCTCGGGCTTATTCTTGTGGATCATGTGCCTGATGCTGCTGAGAGTGCCATGGGTGTTCTTTTTGCTGA
>NW_027546820.1:0-633 GCF_008692635.1 Crocuta crocuta
CTTTCTTAAAATATCTGATTTGGAAGGACTACTCATGACAATTTCATACGCTCTGTTCCCAATACGACTTAAATGTACAAAATGTAAAGGCGGCATCTGTTCGCTGATCCCCAGTGTCACCTGGGGCCCCAGCAGGTGCGAGACACTGGCCACAGTCAGTCATTCACCTCAGCGGGGGAAGAGACCAGAAGGTCCTCTCACTGGGACACTGGGAGCCTCTCTCTCTGACGCCTCTGAGATGGGAGGGCTCTGATCGGCGAGTGTAGACTTCGGTGGAAGGAGATGGGAACAGTGGATAACGTGGGGCTCCGCCCGCCCTGTCCCATGTCATGTCCCATCGTCACCCCCGCTGGCCTGGAACACGCCTGGCTGGTGGGGGTGAGGGGACAGCACAGGTCTGAACGGGGCTCGAGTCAGGTGGAGCCTGGAGGTCAAGGCTGGGCCTCAGGACTGGTATCTTCCCGGGCACCTGGGGTATCTGGACACTGGGGGGAAGCTGAGACCAGGACAGTCCCCAGAGCAGATGACTGAGACCCAGCTGGGGGTTAGTAGAAGCTGAATCTTGCTTTCTTTGGAGGCTTATGGCACGTCGGCCTGGGGGCCTGGGGAGACCTCTTCCCCTGGGCCCGGACG
>NW_027546821.1:0-630 GCF_008692635.1 Crocuta crocuta
CCTAGAAATAAATAAAACATTAAAAAAAAAAAAAAGAAAGAAATGAAGGAGAGAGGAAGGACAATATAAAGAATTCAATTTAAAATTTATACCCTTTGCAGTGTACTGCAAATATATACATATTTCCACCATGTGTAGTTTTCAAAATAAAATATGTAGAAATAAATTTAACAAAGAAGTAAAAACTTGTACTCTGAAAACTACAAAACATGGGTGAAAGAGATTAAGGAAGATTTAAACAAATGGAAAAATGCCCTAATGGGAGTAAGGGAGCCTTTTCAACAAATGGCGCTGGGACAAATGGGTATCTAGATGCACAGGAGTGAATCTGGACCTCTACTTCACACCTTAGACAAAATTAACTCAAGATGGATCAGAGACTTAAATATAACAGCTAAAACTGTGAAACTCTTAGAAGAAAACAAAGTATACATCTTCATTACCTAGGATTAGGAAATGATTTCTTAGATATGACACCAAAAGCTTGAGTAACAAAAAACAGGTAAGCTGGATTTACCAAAATTAGAAATGAGTGCATTAAAGGACACAATGAAGAATGTGAGTAGAAAATGTACAATCTGGAGGAAACTATTTGCAAATTATATAACTAATGAGAGAATGAAATCCAGA
>NW_027546822.1:0-634 GCF_008692635.1 Crocuta crocuta
GAAACTTTTAAATTTGGGAACGATTTTAGATTTACAGAAAAGTTCCAACAGCAGTACAGAAAGCTCCTGTAGCCATTTGTAGCCATGGTACGTTTGTCAAAATTAAGAAATTAGTATGAGGACACTCCTATCAACTAAAACACAGACTATCTGGATCTTATCAGTTCTCCTATTAAAGTCCTTTCTCTGTTTCGTGATAACACGTTGCACTTATTTATGTCTCTTTCTGTCTCCTAAGTCCCTGTTGATTTGTACCACTTTCATAGTATTCCCAGATGATGTTCGATGACCTTGACAGTTGTGAGGAGTATGGGTCAGGTGTTCTGTTGAACGTCTCTCCGTTTGAGTTTGTTTGTCTGATGCTTTCTCATGATCAGGAGTGAAATGTTTTGAACTCTCTTCTGTAGCGGCCCAGGCTCTGAGCCCCTGTGTTGCTCAGATTTCTGGGTCCTCTGTTTTCTTACCTCATGCCCTTGTCTGCTTGGTAACCCAGATACCTATTTTTTTTTTAATGTTTATCTTTTTTTGAGAGAGAGACAGAGACAGAAGACAGAATGTGGGTTGGGGAGGAGCAGAGAGAGGGGGAGACAGAATCGGAAGTAGGCTCCAGGCTCCGAGCTGTCAGCATAGAGCC
>NW_027546823.1:0-634 GCF_008692635.1 Crocuta crocuta
CTCTCTCTCTCAAAACTAAATAAACATTTTTTAAAAAATTAAGGGGTGCCTAGGCGGCTGAGTTGGTTAAATATCCAACTCTCGATTTTGGCTCCAGGCATGATCTCACTGTTGGTGAGTTAGAGAACAGAACGAGGCAGGTACTGCACACCAGGCAGGGAGAAGCTGCTCGGCTCGAGAGAGGGCCCCGAGCACACCAGGAGCTCCGGCCAAGTCACAGCCCCTCTGAGCCTCGACATCCTCGACAGCGGCCCATGGCGAGTGAGGGATGCAAATCCGAGCCAGGGCCAAGTTCACATGAGGTGCACAGAAAGGCTGGTTCCTCCCTTCCCTTCTCTATTTCATTTCCCCACTCACTTAGTGGGCACCTACTGTATACCAGCCCCTGAGCTGGGTGCTGCACACCTACAGACAGACTGGACGGGGCTCCTGCCCCGGGAACTCTGTCTGGCAGAGGAGGCCGGTGAGTAAGCCTAGTCAGGCTCCCACAGGACAGGGGCTAGCACAGATACACAGTGGGAGAGACGAATCCTGCCGTGTCAAGATGAGGGGACAGCGCCGTGGCCTGGCTGGGGCTGGAGCCCGAGGAAGCAGCACTTTGCTGGGCGAAGAAGACAGCCTCTCCAGGCAGACA
>NW_027546824.1:0-634 GCF_008692635.1 Crocuta crocuta
TCATCATATTCTGGGGGTGATTATTATATATGAAGATTTTCTCTCAGATATATAAAATCCTATAAAGTCATGTTTCCTGGAGGGAGGTGGATTACAGGGAGGTAGTAGGTATCTGCATTTTTGACAACTCCAATGTTGAATGGTGGCACACTACAGTTGAATAATTGTTGTTGATCTCATGGAGTGGAAGGTAAATGAGAGCGGTTTGGGATATGCTGTGTTTGAGAAAGGAATGTCTTGTAGGCAGAATAGAGGTAGTGATTTGGAAGTGAGCCATATGCTGATTGTATTTGAAGCCCTGGGAATGGGGGAAGGAACATTAGGACCATAATCTTTAGCATACAAGCATTAAATGGGAGGTTTGGGAAGGGTAGATAGTAATAGATTCTGGGAGAGGCAGGCAGAGAGGAAGGAGAACAATTTGGGCTCGTACCTGGGAGGCAAGGTTTAGTGACATGAAGACTGAACTTTCCATGCCATTTAATAGCAAGTAGTTCATTAGTGTTCTTGGTGAGGGCGGATGAGTGGGCACAATGGTAACAAAATCTAGATTTGTAGTAAGAGGAGTGGGAGGTAGGGAAGACTGAGTGTTTATGGGTCTTTAAAGAAACTTAACTGTGAAGGGAAGAAGGGA
>NW_027546825.1:0-634 GCF_008692635.1 Crocuta crocuta
AAAAATAAATATCATAAAGATTTTTACTAAATTTAAGACACGAAGGGATGAGCTCCATGAAAACATCAACAAATGTACAGAAAATATGAGAAAATATCCATCAGAGCCAAATAATATAATAACAAAACAGAAACAAATACACAATAGAATATAAACAGCAGTTTACATGATACAGAAGAATGGATCTGCATTCTGGAAGACAGGGGGTGGGATTCACCCAAACTGAAAAACAAAAAGAAGCAAACAATAAGGATAGTTTAAGAGACCTCAGGGGTGATATCAAACACACTTCAATTCACATTATGTACGTTCCAAAATGAGATGAAAGAGAGATAAATGGGCAGAAAGCTTACTGGAAGAAATAATACCTGAATATTTCTATAACCTGGAGATGAGGAACAGACATCAAGGTCCAGGTTACACACAATGTTCGAAAAAGGATAAAGTCAAAGAGATATACATCAAAATTCATTTTAATTAAAATGTGAAAAATGACAGATAAAGAGAGAATCTTAAAAGTAGTAACAAAAATAATAAACTACATGTAAATGAACCACCATAACACTGTCAGCTAGCATTTCAGTAGATTTTCATGCCAGGAAAGAGTGTCATGATATATCAAAGTTCAAAAAAA
>NW_027546826.1:0-635 GCF_008692635.1 Crocuta crocuta
TGATGTTTGAAGACTACAGCGTGGGATGATAAGCTCTGTGTTCAATTCTCAACTGTGTGAAGGAACCACTGTGGGGCAAGCCTCATTCAAGTAACGTCACGTCATGTTACACTGTGTTCGTGCTGTTAGAGTACAGTTGTGGAGACCAACGAGGGAAGAGCACTGTGCTCTATGTGAGGAACCACACTCTGCGGAATGCTGCATTCAATGACCAGTTCGATTCACTTTATTGCTACGCTATGAAAACATGCGTAAGGAAACTTCAGTTGTTTCCTAATGAACACGGTGCATGAAAACTGGGGAGAAAAAATCCTCATTCCACTAATTTCTCGTTTTGCTACGCTAGTAGGGTGAGGTAGAATACCCATACGGAGACCTAGGAGGGAGGAGAAGAAGGCACTTCTCTGGGAGACAACAAAGAGCCGAATGCATCATTCAGTTACATGGTTGTTTCAGTACGGAAGCGATGTTTGCAGACACCTACTTGGAAACTAAGGTAAGTGTTAGTTTCCCAGTTAGCACTGGGAAGGAACACTGTAAGGCAGGCCTCATTCAACTAAATTCATGACTCACTGTGTTCGTAGTATTAGAATACAGTTGTGGAGGCCAACGAGGGAAGTGCACTCTGCTCTATC
>NW_027546827.1:0-635 GCF_008692635.1 Crocuta crocuta
AATCAATAAGTGAGAATAACTAAAGACGCTTTAAAGGGTATTAAAAATGCCCAGAAAGTTCTGGAAGTCTCGGAGAGCCTTCGGAGCTCCTCCGGTTATTACGGACGCCGCTACGGCTCACAGGTGCGGGGAGCACGCTGGCCACTCACGGTCCCTTCGGAGGGAGGAGCAGCCTTCGTACGGGAAGGCGGCCACACGGCAGCCCAGCCTCGCTCCCCACGATCCTCTAAGGCCTCAGTTCCCTCCGACGTGCCTTTGAGACTCATTCGGTATTTAGTCCAAGCTGTCGTGGGGCCCGGATGGCCTTACCTGCGTCAGTACTAAAACCACGCGCATTCATTAAGAAAACATCGTGGCTCCTCTGTGATGAGGTTTTTATGGGATGACAATGGGGTTCTTGGGGTCCGGAGCCAACGACCAAGAAAGAATTCTTGGAGACGTCTTTGGTGCAAAAAGGTGGTTTTATTACAGCCCAGGGACAGGGGACAGACAGGGGACAGGACCCAGAGGGGAGGCTGGTTATATTCAGTGGGGCTGGGAGCGGGGGGCGGGGGGCAGGCGTAGGGTCCAGGGGGAGTTTCCAGGGAGATTTTCGTGCGCTGACGACGCCCTGGACCCGGGAGGCCTGGCGACCG
>NW_027546828.1:0-634 GCF_008692635.1 Crocuta crocuta
AAGGGTCATGTGCATTTATAAGTTTAAGAGATAGTCCAAATTAATCTCCACTAAGGTAATACCAGTTCATATTCTCATCAGGAGAATATGTTACCTTAGTATAGTTTTAAGTCATATTTATCTTTAAAATATTTTAAAATTCCAGTATAGTTAACGTATGGTGTTATATTATTTTCAGGTATACAATAAAGTGATTCAACAATTCCTTTTTTTAAAAAAATGTTTATTGTTTTGAGAGAGAGAGAGCACACATGCAAGGGAAGGGGAAGAGAGAGAGAATCCCAAGCTGACAGCGAGGAGCCTTCTGTAGGGGGCTCAGTTCTACGACCATGAGCATGACCTATGTTGAAATCAAGAGTCAGATGCTTGACTGAACTACCGTGGCACCCAGTGATTCAACAATTCTATACATTACTCAGCGCTCTTCATGAGCAGTGTACTCTTAATCTCCATCACCTATTTCACCCCTCCCCTCCCCATCTCCCTTTTGGATACCATCTATTTGTTCTCTATAGTTAGGAGTCTGTTTTTTGTTTTGTCTCTTTTTTTATTTGTTCATTTATTTTGTTTCTAAGTTCCCCATAGGAGTGAATCATATGGTATTTGTCTTTCTCTGACTGACTTATTTCACTTA
>NW_027546829.1:0-635 GCF_008692635.1 Crocuta crocuta
TTTTTTTTTTTTTTCCTTGCCCAGGCCCATAATCCAGCAAAAACCATAAAGCTTTCATGAGAAGTCACCACTTCTGTAAACAGTGCAGGGTATTATACTATGGCTCGGAGAAAAGGGAATGGCTTTAGTCCCCACTGATTAAGACTGGGGTCATCTGAACAGAAGAGATGGGGGTCTACATCTCAACAATTAGGTCTGCTTGACTCGATGCTGCAGAGGACGGTGAGCACCAATGGAGTAATAGAGGCAGCAAGGCTCAGGGGACACATGTCTGCACAGATGGCTGGCTGAGCCCATAGGGTTCATGAACTCATCTCCATTTATGAATCCACAAGTTTGACAAGCTTTTTACTGCTGTGTTTAAGACACGCGCGCTGTGTTGAGAAGGCGCAGGGTATACCAGGGTGGGCAGAGCAGAAAGAATATGTGTCCTCATGGAGCTTACACTTCCGTGCAGGGAACAGAGCTAGAGAAGCAAGAAGCGTGCTAGACAATAAGTGACAAGCTGTGTTTGTGCCAGAAAGGAAAGAGCGGGGTTCTGGGAGACTGGGTAGGCAGTGGGGCAGGGCATCTGGGGCACTGGAGGAGGAGCAGCCCAGGAGGGCACAGAGATGAGGAGCCTCTGTGGTCCAAAA
>NW_027546830.1:0-634 GCF_008692635.1 Crocuta crocuta
CCAATCAACAAGGTACCTTGGGGGTTGGTGCTCAAGCAGAAATAACTGAGTCATCTGGCAAGAGGCCATGCAAACTTGCCTTAAACTCACAAGGAGTTTTCTCGACTAGTGGGCTCAAAATGGCTCCCAACAGTTTGTGTTTCTCTAATAATAGTTTTCACTGCTATTCCATTTTCCTCCACAGATGAACGTCCTGTTGTAAAAATGTCCCCCAAGCCCACAATTTTTCTTCCTTCAATTGCTGAAATAAAACTCCATAAGGCTGGAACGTATCTTTGTCTTCTTGAGGATTTTTTCCCTGGTTTTATCAACATAGAGTGGAAAGAAAAGAATGGCAAAACTATTCTGGAATCCCAGCAGGGAAACACCATGAAGAAGAAGGACACATACATGAAATTCACCTGGCTGACTGTAACAGAAGAGTCAATGGATAAAGAACACAAATGTATCGTCAAACATGAGAGTAATAAAGGAGGGGTTGATCAAGAGATTCTTTTCCCTTCAATAAGCAAAGGTATGTGCATGTGAATATGAATATAAACTCCCAGAACCCTTTTCATTTTTCATGAGAATACCCCACCTTTTCTGTCAGGTATTAATGGGAGGCAAACAAATAGAAACCTTTCTTTAATAG
>NW_027546831.1:0-635 GCF_008692635.1 Crocuta crocuta
GACTGGGTGGCTCAGAAGGTTGAGCATCTGACTTTGGCTCAGGACATGATCTCACGGTGTGTGGGATCGAGCCGCGTGTCGTGCTCTGTGATGGCAGCACAGAGTGGGCAGCCTGCGTCAGGTTCTGTGTTTCCCTCTCTCTCTGCCTCTCCCCCACTCGTGTTCTGTCTCTGTTTCAAAAATAAATAAACATTATAAAAAGAAAGATGGGATGATGCAGAGCAAAAAAGTGTGAGAACTTGAAGATACAGCAAGAAGACTGTGCAAGGAGCCAGAGAGACAAGGAAATGGGAGAGAAATGTAAAGTGCAGCAGTAACTCATGGCACAACACCAGAAACGATGGGACACAACAGTAATTGGCTTCGATCTCCAAACTTGGTAGAAACCATAAACCCACCCACGCAAGAGTGTCCGTGAACCACTTAGTGTGCAGCTAACCAGCACAAAATCGGACAGTGGCCTATCACAATGAATGTGTGGCAATGGGTGCGAAAGGGAACATCTGAAAACAGTCAGAAAATGCATGAAACACATGGAGAGAATGGTAAATGTGTTGACAACCCTTTATGAGAAGAAACTGCAAACCAATAATGTTGACTGGCATCTTTCAATTCTGAAAAAAGAAAAATGCCAA
>NW_027546832.1:0-635 GCF_008692635.1 Crocuta crocuta
CCAGCACCGGCCCAGCTCCCTGGGCAGAATTCCCCTATTTCCTGGGCCTGTTGCTCCCTCAGCAGGAGGAAGCTCTGCCTGCCACTCATCCCTCCCTCCAGGACCCCTGTGCGGAGCTGGGGCTGGGACCCTGCCCTGCTGCCCTTGGGTCAGTGAGGCACTCCCAGGCCTGGCGTCTCCAGCACGGTCCCGAGGTGGACACTAGTCCCTGCCAGTGCAGGCACCGTGCTGCTTCAGCTATGACGAATGAGCCATTTGTGAAAGAGAGAGAACCCTGAAACATTAGTGTATTATGCGGTCAGTAGACTGACTCTGAGACCTATGTAAAAGGAAAGGCTATTCCAACACGGACTATTTTTGTACTAGAATTTGCTAACTTGTAATATGGAACTTTCCTTTTGGCCAATAATCAGGATTTCCCTATAAGTCACTTGGACATTGGTCACTTGTAGGAAATTTAAACTCTTAATTATGACAGCTACATTGAAAAATAATTGTACTGAAATTAACTTGTCTATCTTCATTTGGTTTTAATTTTTAAATGTTTGTAAAAAGAGACTGTTTTTTGGGGAATGGGGCAGAGGGGTGGGAGATTTCTTTTGTAAGTGTAAAATAAATGAACACGCATTGGATAC
>NW_027546833.1:0-635 GCF_008692635.1 Crocuta crocuta
ACTCCAAAAATGATTTTCCTAATTTTAGAACCCAGGATGGTTTTCATTCTTAGTGATCAAATTTCCCAGCAAGGGAAAGCTATCATTGCTATCATGTCAGAACACACAGATAAAGGATGTATAAAATCAGACTGTATTCTTCTCCCTGAATGTTAGCTCAGCCAGGCGTGTTATAAAGGGAGAAAACATGTTTTAGTATCAGTTGCACTAATTTTAGCAGGCTTTTGTGTGACAGGTGGCAGAGCTGGTATCTGGTCTCCTTTGTTCCTTCAGCCCAGATGTTCTGACACTTTCATTTATCTTCATCATGGTAACCATGGCTGGCTCTCTCTCTGCCACCTTCAGAGGGGTTCTATATTTAGCTCCGTGAGGCTCTAATCCCTGCATCACTGACAGTGCTGCTGCTGAGTGGCTGACACTACCTCCTAAGAAAATGGACTGTGACTTGTGAAAGACTTTTTTCCCTTTTCTCTGTTCAAAGTAAAAATGACCAGCAGTCAGATATATCATTTGGCTTCATGAAACCACATGTGTCTATTATGGAAACATCTTCTCCTCTACGAGTATCTGTACCTTCATGAAGAAAACAAGTAAATCTTTTTGCTCAGTCTCTTCTAAAGCTCCTGCCCGTCCCC
>NW_027546834.1:0-635 GCF_008692635.1 Crocuta crocuta
CATCAAGATTAAAAGTTTCTGCACGGCAAAGGAAACAATCCATAACTCTTAATTTTTTAAAACATACCTTAGGAAAATGGGATAGAAGTGTTTCAACTTTTTTTTATCAGTTGTATTGCCACTTTTCTTCCCATCTAATGCTATGCTTTTGTAAGGCCCTTCCTCAAAGCACTTTCTAATGGGGACAAGTCTGTGGGCTCCTTTCAGGTGTCACACACTCCCATAGACTCCGGTTTGTGGAAAGCACCAGGGTGGAGGGGAGTAAAGAGGAGGAAGCTGCTGAGATTAGATCAGATTCACTGGCTCAGCAAAACCTTTCATCTTTAAAACTCCTGGAAATAAGTGGAATTTAAACTGAGTCAGTAATGTGATCATATATATCCCTTAGAAATATAACTCAGAAATCATGGAGTAAGGATTAGCTGAGAAATCAATTTTTCAATATTTGCATCTTTTTGAAGAACTGCTAGTTCAATATAAGAGAGTCTCTGGTCTCTAATTATATGATGTAAAAGAGATACATTTTTTTTTTCTTTCAACCTTTTGACTCACTTCATCCATTTCTCCCACCCACCCACTCTGGCAACCACCGATCTATCCTCTGTGTCTATGAGAGAGGTTTGGGGGTTTTGTTT
>NW_027546835.1:0-635 GCF_008692635.1 Crocuta crocuta
GTGTGTCCAGTTCACCCAGAAGAGCAGAGGAGTTGGTGGGGCTGCCCCTGTGACTAAGGGGACTTCCCGTGGCCAGGCTGGGAGTGAGCTGCCCTGGCTGATGAGACCACACTGGAGGTGTCCAGCAGAGGGCCCACTCACACCAGCCAGAGCCTTCCCTCTGCGGCCAGGCCTGTGAGCAGGGGTTGCTGAGGATGCTCCCCACCGTGGGCCCCTCCGCACCCCTGAGCCACAGAGCACTCAGCAATGCGGAGGGGAGGCCGGGCCCGGTCCAGGCTGCCAGGGCCAGCACCCACCTTCCAGCCCAGCAGCATCCCCTTCACACCCACTGGCGCTGTCCCCCTCTGGTCCCAGCAGACTGCAGCAAGAGTAGAACCGGCGTGCAAAGGAAGTTTATTTATCTGTTTAATTAAGAGGCGCTTGCCCATCGTCTCACTTACAACCCTGTCCCGGCAAAATTAAATGGAATAAATATAGGAAGACTGAAAGCAAAGGGCACACTCGAAATATACAGGGAAAGCCAGAAGTTGCATGGGGTTGAGGTTATAAGCACATCTTTCTTTGGCAAGTTCCCCTCCCCTCGGGGCCCGGGAGCCAGAGGAACGCTCTCAGAAAAGGGGCTGTGGGTGCCGTAC
>NW_027546836.1:0-635 GCF_008692635.1 Crocuta crocuta
AACATTACTCAGCAGACCTTCACTTAGACGACACTAAAGGCATCCAAATGACACTTTCCAGGGGTACAAAGGAACAAAGGGACAGTTCAAGTTCAGAACGGATTAAACCCAATGCATTTACTCAGAGGCAGGTTTAAACAGCAAGCAAAAATTTCTTATGCTGTTACTAAGAATGCAACCAAACAATCCATGAAAAACCTAGAAACAAAAGAAACTTCTAGAAAGGTATCACTTAAATGTTTTGACTTGAGAAAATATTCAGAATGTAAGATATCTGAAGCAGTAACGTCACGCTTGGAATTGCATTAAGTGAAATGAACAGAAAGGCTAGCACTGCATTTGTTTGCTCTCTATGGCAGAAGACTGCAAAACTGTACTTTAAGCTAGTTTAGCCCCTACGCGGTTGTCGGAAGTGGGGTGGCCATCTGTCCCTGGTTTCACCCAGACTCCTGCTGTAATCACAAACAGTGCCTCGTTACACGCTTAAAGGTGTGCCAGTTTGCACAATAAAATATATGCTCACACCAGTTTTAAGTCATTACCATCAAAGGTAACCTCAAATTGTGAAGGAGAAACAGGACCATTTCTCAGTCTGGCCAAAAGGGGAGGGGAAAGGACAGGGTGGAGGAGAAAAA
>NW_027546837.1:0-635 GCF_008692635.1 Crocuta crocuta
TCCCATGATATTCACAATCCCTGAGCCAGTTGCTGTCTGATAGTACTTAGCTCTGTTCCTTCCTTACTGTGCTCTCCTCTAGCATGCCTGGAGCTAGAATCCGGAAAACTACATTTTCCAGATTCTCTTGCCACTTGGCTAATGATTGGGTCCTACCAAAAGGTGCTGGTAGAAGACTGGAAAGTAGAAGGAAAGGAGAAGTTGTTTTGCTCCTGGCTTGGGCAGTAACAGTGTGTGGCTTGAGGAAACTTCCTGATGTACTTCAGAAAGAAAAGGAAGGATCCCAGTATGAAAGAAATAACAGGAGAAAAGAAAATGGCAAACAAGTGGATAGATATTGACTATAAGATAATAAAAATATCTAATTTGTTTTTAAGATAAAATTCAAATGCTTAAAAACAATAGTATAGAAGACGGAAGTAGGCTAATCACATTATAAAGTCTTTGTGTGGCTCCGAGGAAGTTAAAGAAAAAGACACCGATTAATTTTAGAGTTAGGATACATGTTGAAATATCCAGGGCAACCATTAGGAAAGGAGACAGGGATTTCATAATTTTCAACCTAATAAGGAGAAAAAGTGGCATGAGAAAAATACATTAAAATCAACTTTTTGAAGGGCAGAGTGGGGGGCAGC
>NW_027546838.1:0-636 GCF_008692635.1 Crocuta crocuta
AGATCAAGAAACAAGACATGGAAGACAGAACCTTTAATCTCTTCCTGGAAGGACAAGAGTCTTCCACTTAAGGTGGAGAAAGTAGCCGGTGACTATTACAGCAGTAAAAATAAGCTGGGAGTTCCACTCACCAGAGCTGTGCAATTATGGGTTCATCCTCTACTGCCTACATTTGGAGGTAAACTGAGGGAGGAGTGCTAGACCCTGCACCCAAACATCTTTATTTCTGACCAGACCCATAGCTTTATGGTGTCTTTCACTGTCTTCATTGGTTCATCTGCTAAAACATCATTTTTTAAGCAACGTGTTTTTATGTGCCAGGCCCAAGTTAAGCACTGAGAACAAAGAAATAACTAGAACATCCGCAGTGATCCCTAGCTTTAAGGATTTAACGTCTCAAATATAACGTAATTATTTACAGTATAGTGTATTAAGTACCACAGTTGAAGGAAGCACTAGGTGCTTGGGGATCACTGTTGAAACCCCTGACTTGGCTTAGGATGGGAGTGGGGAAAATCCCAAGTCAAGTCTTAATGAAAAATACATTCTAGTCAAGAGGAAATATAATTATTTTGCTTCCTCTCTATTCTAATTCTGTATTCTGAACACCAGTGGATTACCTTACCAAGGCTTAGT
>NW_027546839.1:0-636 GCF_008692635.1 Crocuta crocuta
CATTACCACCAAACCTTACCCTTGATCATTTCTCACCCACCTCCTCCTCCTGATCTTCTGGCAGGAAAACACCTTTGGCCTGTAGGGATGTATCCCACCTGGGTGCTCTTTGCATCATGCACAGAGCTTTTGAACAGGGGAAAAATCCTGGAAGCATTTATAATTACTGATCTCAAAGTTTAAGATAATAAAAAGAGAGCAGGGCCTCTGCTTCACAAAATATAAGAGGCAGGTGTATAGTTTACATGCCAGACTGTAGTGGAAACAGACAAGAGCAAAAATGTATATAATCCTTCTTAGAAGCTATTTTAACAAGAATGAAAACAGATCACGAAATCTTAGTACATTTTATCCCTGAAGTAGGTTTTCAATCTTTCTATTTTCTGCCACTTTCCAGACTTTTGTATGGCGGACAAAATGTGAGTCATAATGGACTTCTGTATAACATTTCACTTCACAAAACATGTATATAGAATAATGGCTTTCAGACTTTGAGTGATTCTAGTGGGCCGTAATGACCTGCCTCTCACCCTCCTGTGGTCTCCTGTCCACATGTCACCCAGATCTTGCCAGAAGAAATAATATTTCAAGGATTTCTATTGGCCCAAACAGGGCCAAACAAGGTCATTTTTTTTT
>NW_027546840.1:0-636 GCF_008692635.1 Crocuta crocuta
CTCTGTGCTGACAGCTCAGAGCCAGGAGCCTGCTTCTGATTCTGTATTTCCATCTCTCTCTGCCCCTCCCATGCTTGCACTCTGTCTCTGTCTCTCTCAAAAATAAACAAGCCTTAAAAAAAAAACAACAGAAAAGAATGTGTATCAGCTATTTCTTAAATGCAGTATTTTCTTGCTAATTTTTAGATTTGGAGGTTTTGTTTCCACACAACCTTTTTGGTTTGAGCTGTTTCTGATAGATGAGTATTAAATCATCCCTATGATTGATTTTGACTTTGTCATATTCTCCTGGTAGTTGTTTTAATTTATTCAAGGCTCTGCTCTTTCATAGGTATAAATTGAACAACCTTCTGAAGTAGGAGGTAGGTGTGGCTGTGGTCTACATTTTGCACATGAAAAAACTGACATTTACAGAGGTTGAAAAACTTACCCAAAGTCCCATAGCTAGTGTGTGGCAGGGCCAGATTGAAATACGGTCTGTCTGACTCCAAAGACGCATTCTTTAGAGATAAGCATAATGTAGACTCTTATCCCACTTTTGTAGAGAGAATAAAAAGGTCTGAGTGGACTGAATGAGGGGTAAGACACATAAAGTCAAACCAAGACACAGCTCTCTAGTTCAGCCAGGACAGAAAT
>NW_027546841.1:0-636 GCF_008692635.1 Crocuta crocuta
CTAGAAAGTCACTGTGAACATCAACTTAACAGATCACGATTCCTTCGTGGCTCCTGTGTGGGGGCCAGGGGGCCAGGTTCCTGTGCAACTCTGGCCACCATATTCTTGTCCATCGATACATAACCTTGCTTTATATGTGTTTCTGTTTAAAGACGTCTTTTAAAACAGATTTTTTTGATTCATGAGCACTGAACTCATAAGCAACAGCGCTGTGACTCGTGCCCGGAGGAAGATTATCCAACACATGTACTTTCTCCATGAGGCACATCAGAGCCTTCCTGAGCTCAGCAACGCATTTTAAACAGTGAAATCACTAACACAAAAATGCAAATACAAAATAAAATAAAACAAAAAACTAAAACAACAACAACAAAACCAAAAAAAGCCCAAAGCGGCACCAAGTAGATCGTGAACTGGGCTTGTGTGCGTATGAGAGCGGAGAAGACGGACAGCCTGGTCTGATCTCAGCTGGGGGTGCGCGTGGGGCAACGACGATGTCCCGCTGCCCTGCACATGTCCACAGAGGACTGTGAACGAAAGCGCCCTGAGCGCTGGTTTGGGGGTTACCAGTACGTTTCAGGGAGCAGGTGAATCTGCAAACGTGGAGTCTGTGTATAACGGGGACTGACCAGACCC
>NW_027546842.1:0-636 GCF_008692635.1 Crocuta crocuta
GCTGCTCCGCCCCAGGGGCAACAGCTCCTGCCCTGAAGTTAGGACATATTCTTGTCACCCAGCTTTCTCTTTGAAGAAATAAACAACATAGAATATTGTTTCCATGATTTTAAATTTCTTACACACTCTATCATACTGTACATATTCTACAGCCGGCCTGCATTTGCTCAACACGCTTTTGTGGTTAAGATATGTCCTCATACGTAAGTCTACTGTATTCACTTTTTACCGTATTCTAATATTCATATAAAAACGTGGTGAACTCAGACATTATGCTGCAAATGAATTTATCCACACTCCTATTGTTGGGCATTGAGGCTGTTTTCGAAGTCTGCTGCTGGGAACAGTTGCAGGGACACTTCGGTACCTTCCCCTTGAGGACACATCTCCAAGGGTGGGATTCCGGAATGTTCCTGTCTTCCTGCGATCTCGCAGCTCTGTTCCAGGGTTCACCCTTGTAAAGAGAATTGGCCCCCAGCGTTTCCATGCACCTTGTCAACGAGTCTCTTCACTTGTTTACTTCCTTTTCTTCCTACTTCCTGAGATCTTCCCCCCTGCAGACTGACTGACTCTTTTCATCGGCTAATAATGCCCCACACCCCCGTTGTCCGCAGTTTACTCCACCAGCCTCCTCGG
>NW_027546843.1:0-637 GCF_008692635.1 Crocuta crocuta
AAAGCGAGCATGAGCTGGGGAGGGGCAGAAAGAGAGGGAGACAGCAGATCTGATCCGAAGCACTGTCAGTGCAGAGTCTGATATGGGGCTCGAACCCACGAACCGTGCCATCAGGACCTGAGCCAAAACCAAGAGTTGGGCGCTTAACCCACGGAGCCACCCAGGTGCCCCTGTGGTTCTTTTGAGGACATCATAAATACTTCTGGGGAGCATTTTATCAAAAAACCATCACCTTTTTTCTTCATGGTGGTTCCCACATCATTTGGTGAACAACCCATCCTTTCCCAACTAGTTCCAAAAAATCACCTCCATCGTAGATTACATCCTGAGAGAAAAGTGATAAGAAAACATGCAAATGTTCAGCTTGACTAGGTATGAAACTCGTACAAATGAAAACAGAATGCACATTATTCTTCCCCTTTTATCACATTAGCAAACATCAAAACCAGCATGAATTATTCATGCTGAGGAGAAGTGAATTCGGTACAAACATATCCAAAGGGCAGTTTGAAAATATCTATACAAAGCCTGACTAGGGCCACAATAAGGGGATTTTCAAAATTAAGTGGAGGAGATTTATTCATATGGAAAGGCATCCGTGATATGCCGATCCAAGAAGGTCACAGATGCGGATGTG
>NW_027546844.1:0-637 GCF_008692635.1 Crocuta crocuta
CCTCGTGAAATGCCTGCTCCCTCTGCCCAACCCAGCCCCCATCTGGCCGCCCTCCTCCGGGCCTGCAGTCCTACACGAAGCACAGCCTGCTCAGGAATCATTTGCAGGCTCAAAGGGAAGCTGTGAGTTAGGCCAGAGTTTGCTCCAAGCCCAAGAAGAAAGTTGTGTTACTGGTGGAGGCTGGTCTTCTGAGTCCGGGAGCCAGCCCCACCAGCCAAAGGATCATTTTTGCCCTTTGGTGACCTTTTTTTTTTTTCTTTCTCTGAAATGTCTTATAATAGGTGAGAATGTTGTTGACTCAAATTTCCATGAAAAAGAAAAAAATAAAACTACCTCTTGAGTGACATCCTGACCGATTCCTCCCTGAGGAGTCCTGTGGGAAAAGGATACTGCAGCTCCTGCTCTGTTCACATGTTTCTGTCAGGAGAGAAGGCCTGCCTGCCCTGGGGTGTTGGTGTTTTTGTCAGCGTTGCCATCCCAGGCTTGCGATAGGGGCTGGTGGCTGCATTGCAACGTCTGGGCCGCGGCTGGGGAGTCCCAGCCACCCCCTGCAGACGTCACCATGTCCTTCCTGTGATCCAGGGCACAGGGTGCGCCCCCTCCCACAACCCCACCCTCAGGGGCTGCGGTGGCACAC
>NW_027546845.1:0-637 GCF_008692635.1 Crocuta crocuta
TAGTGAGTGCCCAGACATTACTGATGAGCTCTGATTCTGGTCTGTACTAAGCAAGAGCAATCACTTTCTGATTCCCCCCCGAAAAAACTGACTTTCTTAGAGTGCTTGGTGTTTGGTTGGCAAATAAAAGAAATGATGGTTCACCAACTTCTCTCCCTCCTTGGACGTTAAAGATGTTCTCAACCTGAAGTGGAGTTGGCTCACCCATGTGCCGAATTCTCGAGGATCTGCTTAGCACAGAAGAGACGTGCATCTGCTTAGCACATGCAAGAACGACTGCACCAGAGTCCAGTTCTAAACACTTGAGCACAAACCCACTCTCCTCGAATTACTGCTGCCTCTATCCACTGATAGGATGGGAAGGGAAAAGGGTGAACTGCAGAAGCTTTCCTTCTGTTTCTCAAGTAAGAATACAGGCTTCTGCCATGAGGACTCTTGCTGTAAAAACTGGAGTTTTCCCTTTGTCCTGACCCATATGTGTTTCTTTTTCCTGAGACAGTCAGCTTGCCAGGAGGTCTTACTAGTCCTTCATCCTCAGACTTACCCCATTCTCATCTCTCATAGGAACAGCATTCCTCAGAGTATCTATCTCCATCTTTTTACTCTTTTTAATGTTTATTTTTATATTTGACAGAAA
>NW_027546846.1:0-637 GCF_008692635.1 Crocuta crocuta
CCTGATGTGGGGCTCAAACCCATGAACTGGGAGATCATGACCTGAAGCTGAAGTCTGGCACTCAACCAACTGAGCCACACAGGCACCCTAATCAGGTTTCTGTTGTATTTTTACGTATAAAGAAAAGAGATTAGAAAAGGAACGGATGAATTGGGGCCATCCCCTTTAAAAACGTAATACAAATGTGATGTGCCTCCCACCAATCCTATCCAGTCTCAAAATTATGAATATCAATTATGTTATCCAGTATTTATGCCCCCAAAATGTTTTACAATCACACTTAGTTAATCTCATAAAATCCCACTGAGGCATGGTAGAGTTAATATTCTCATTTCATAGCCAGAGAAATCATGGTTCAGAAGCATTAAAGAACTTCTAAGAGATTGAACAAACCAGTTGAAAAGTGAGATTGAAGGAATAAGTAGCCCCTGACCCTTGTGCAGCTCTCTGCCCTCCCTAAGAAATGTTCATGTTAACATATTCCACTGGATGAGTTTTCTTTCCTATAACTCCAAGGACTTATTGGGCCAAAAATCTTTATATTTGGGAATAGGTCCACTAAGTAATCAAAGACAGAATTTTTGAAAGGTTACTTAAATTCTCTGCAATCCAAGCATCTTTGTAAAAAAAAAAAAAA
>NW_027546847.1:0-637 GCF_008692635.1 Crocuta crocuta
GTGTATTGTTCCTGTGTGTATGCGTGAGCCTATGTGAGCCGCTGTGCGTGTGAACGAGTAAGAGCGCGTCCCTGAACACCTGTGCGTGAGTGTGTACATAGCAGGGTCCCTGTGAGTCCCCCCGTGTGGGTATGAGCACGTCTGTGTTTCCACGAACCTCAAGTGAACTGTGTGCGCGTGGGAGCCCGGGGAAGTGACTGCCGCTGTGCACGTGTGTCACGGTGTGGCCTGTGTGGCTCGCTGGCTTTGGCAGTGCCAGGCGGAGAGCGGCCAAAGTGCCAGGCAGCCCCTGCCTCACGCCCAGCCCTGCTAGTCACCCACGACACACTAGGCAATGGGCCGCATGGGACCTCGGCACCTGTCACCATTGGGAAAGGGAGTCCCAAAGCTTGGAAGACATGAGGAGGGCAGTTGCGCTGGGGACACTGTGGACCCTGAGGGGGGAATCTAGGCCCCCACCCAGGCCGCCAGCCCTCAGAGCCCCCCAAAGACGCCTGTCTTGGTCTTGGGCACTAGGGCACCTTCCACCTGCCCTCATGACCAGTAGATCTGGCTTTTCCCCTTCTACCTGTGAGCTCCCCACTCAATATCTGCTCTCCGCTTCTTCCTTCGTTTTTTCCAAGTTTTACTTCATTTG
>NW_027546848.1:0-637 GCF_008692635.1 Crocuta crocuta
CTTGTTTAATTTTATGCAGTTACTTCAGAAGCAATACAGTGGTGAACACTAAAATATTAACATAAAAAAAAGAACTATTTTTTAGGATACAAAGAGAGCTAGAATATGGACTCTACTATGAAGGAGCTCAAAGTTACATTTATGATATTCTTTCTGGAATTCTCAGATGAAACCCAAGCTGAGATATGTATTAATCCAACAACTTTTCTTGGTGTCTGTATTGCTTAAGGTAACCCTAGATGCTGCAACATACAAATCCAAACATATATAATGCTTCAGACACCACAGAAATGTATTTCTTGCTCTTGTGAAGTCCAAAATGGGTGGTCCCACTGGTGGACAGCAATCTTCCAAGTAGCGATTCAGGGAGCCAGGCTTCTTCCACGACGTTAGACCCATCTTCGGCATGTAGCTTCCCACCTTGTTGGGCTCATTTGCATCAAGTCAGTAACATTGGAAACAACATGGAAGATAGCAAGTGGGAGGTTTTTATGGACCAGATATGAAAGTGGGACACAAGAGTTCCCAATTCATTCTATGGACTAAGACTTAGTCACGTGGCCATAACTAACCTCAAAGGAGACTCGAAAATGTGATCTGTGTACTCAGGAAGATTAGAAAAAAGCTTTGATGAGAA
>NW_027546849.1:0-637 GCF_008692635.1 Crocuta crocuta
TGAGGCTATTGTGCTACTGTATTCTACTTCTGGTTAGTACCAACGTGCCCACTAATCCATCCATGAACCAAGCCTGAATATTTTCCTTCTCTTCCGCTAATGTATCAGAAACCTTCAATGAGGCCATGAATGTGAATTAATGGAGAGCATCTCTTTATCAGTGGTAAGTGTCCTGGGATTCTGGGACAACTATTCATAAACTTTATTTGTGCTTGTTTTGACTTGTACTTTGTCTCTCCTACCATAATGGTACAGATTTCACAGATGAGAGTTTTCCCAGCTCATAAATGTAATATAAACAGTTATATACTTAGGCACCTGGGGAATAGGCACAGGTATGAAAATCACTGTGAGACAAAATTTCCCCTGAATTCCATTAATCATCTTACCCCAGTAATCTCATACTTTAATCAAAAAAGAGCATGATAGTATGTTTGATTGCCTATTATCAGTGAGAGATTGTATCCAATATCCAATAGTTCTCAAAGATTTTGGGCATTCTCCTTTCCTTAATGAACAAGTACATTTTTAAATGGACATAGGTCCATTTTGGGAAAGAGCTGGATAACTTGCATTGCATGTTTCCAGTAGCATAGCAGATTATTTAACCAAGGACACTGAGATTCATGTTCAGTTA
>NW_027546850.1:0-633 GCF_008692635.1 Crocuta crocuta
TGTCTTTCATTTTGGTAGGAGAGTAGGAGGCATGTGTCCACATGTGTCCATTAGGGGCGTGGAATTTCTGATGCTCTAACTCACCTGCACCACACCTGGGGGCTTTTCACTGTGAAAACCCACACGGGGAGATGACGTAAGGTCACCAAACACTCAAACCATTGGTGGCATCCATCAAGCAGGTGGGATTTATTAGCTCCTTAATTGTTTGTTTGATGTTTAAGGAAAAGAAAACATTTAATTTGAAACCAGTTTAAATGTGGCTGCTTTAGTGCAAGGACACATTAAAGGTATAAATTTGATCCACATCAAAATCACACTTCAATGCCTAGAAGCAAAGACTGAATACAACGTGCTAACCCACGTGGGGTTCTGGAAAAGAAAAAGTACATCAGGTCAAGTCTAAGGAAATAGGGAACAGTATGGATGCTGATTAAGAATAACGAGTCGCTGGGGCACCTGGGTGGCTCAGTCGGTTAAGTGTCTGACTTTCGATTTAAGCTCAGGTCGTGATCTCGAGCCTCATGTAGGGCTCTGTGCTGACAGCGTGCAGCCTGCTTAGGATTCTCTCCCTCTCTCTTTCCCTCCCCCCACCACACACCCTCTCTTTTAAAATAAATAAGTTAACATTTT
>NW_027546851.1:0-631 GCF_008692635.1 Crocuta crocuta
GTCGGACGCTTAACCGACTAAGCCACCCAGGCGCCCCTAAAGCTGGATTTTCTAAATGTGGCAAATATTTCCTATTTCCAACTGCCTTTCCATTTATACCTCCCTTGACTACCCATCACCTGCCCAATGTTGCCATAGCAACAAGGAATCTCTTGGCCTTCTCTGAACTGGAGCCTGTGTTTTCATAAGACTATGTCTTTATACATGTTGTTCTTTCTGCCCTGAATCCCAAGAGAACCCCTGCCTATTATGGAAAATCCAGTCGTCTGAGGAGGGCAGAGAATCTTCATGACCCTCCCAGGGAGAATAAATCACTTCCTCTTATTCGCTGCCTCGGCTCAGCACACTTCAGTACACTGTGATTGTTTTTCTATTCTATTTATATGTTATGGCTCCATTTCCTTCACTGAACTGTGACCTCAGTGCAGGAGAGTCAGAATCACCCGGGACCCCCCACTCCCCAGCAGTGGATGTGAAGTAGGGGGCAGTTAGACTGGACCACATAGAACCAGAAAGAAAAAAGCCTCCTCCCCTGCCCGAAGAAACTGCTAGTTAAGAAAGTAAGGGACGAGATGCCCAAACATGATCTTTTTGGATCGATCAAACATGAATTTTGAAATTGGACATGATC
>NW_027546852.1:0-638 GCF_008692635.1 Crocuta crocuta
AATAAATAAATAAATAATGTAAAAGTAGAAAGACAGAAGCAAGTAGCTACATACAAGAGAAACACCCGTAAGCATATTCGCAGATTTTTAGCAGAAACTCTGTAGAGCATAAGAAAATGACACAATATATTCAACATTGTGAATGGAAAACAAACTAACAAACAAATAAATAAAACTACCACCAAGAATACTCCAGATGGCAAAGATATTATTTAGAATTGAAAGAGAGATAAAGAATTTCTGAGACAAACAAGTTTAAAAAGTTCATCACCACTAAACAGACCATAAAGTAGTATTAAAGGGACTTTCAAGCAAAAAAGTAAAGGACATAATTGGAAGGAAGAAAATTGTAAGTTAAAAAATAAAATCTGACTGAAACCAAATATACAATAAATGTAGAGGAGGAAACATTTATAAAGTTAGTAGACAGGTTAAAAGACAAAAATATTACCATAAATTATATCTTTAAAATGTTGGTAAGGTGACTACCAAAATAAAAAGTAAAATATGACAACATTTGCATAGATATATATAGTAGATGGTGTGAAGAAAAATAAAGTTCTTTTAAAATATATTTGAATTTAAGTGAACATCAACTTATATTAAACTGTTATATACTTAAGATGCTATGTACGAAC
>NW_027546853.1:0-636 GCF_008692635.1 Crocuta crocuta
TTTGACAATAAACTATTTGTAAAAAAAAAAACAAAAACAAAAAAACAATCACTTTTTCCATTTGCCTTTGAAATAAATTCATTAATTTTATCCACTGAGTTAAAAGAAAAATTTGGAGTTTATGATAGGGGAGAGAGAATAAGATGAAGGAAATCTGATTTATATTTTTACTTCTATCACTAAGTGAGCCTTTCTAAGCATCAGTTTTTATCTATAAAACATTATGATCCCTAATGCAACTCCCAACTTTGAAATGCTATGATGATTGGCTATGAACACATTTGCAAAATGTGGAGAAACTTTTAAGTAATTATCAGGTTAACTAAGGTCAAAAACACTTATAGTTCTTTAGGATTCCACTTTACTAGTGGGTCAAGCTAAAAAAAGTCTAAAGATTTTGCTGAAAAGCTTTAGTGAATTTATCTTTAAAAAACAGCCAATGGGATAAATTGTGGCATATTCATACAATGGGATACTACTCAGCAATAAAATAAACTACATAAAAGAATGTAGGTAAACTCCAGGGGCTCCCGGGTGACTCAGTCGGTTAAGTGACTGACTTCGGCTCAGGTCATGATCTCAGGTTCATGGGCTCGAGCCCCACATCGGGCTCTGCGCTGACTTCTAGCTCAGAGC
>NW_027546854.1:0-638 GCF_008692635.1 Crocuta crocuta
ACTTTTAAGTTTAATACAACCACAGTAAAAATTCCATGAGATTTTTTTCCCCTGAGGCTAGGCAACTTGATGTTCATACAGATTTAGGGGAAGCAAATGTGCAAGCATAGACAGAAAAACTTTGGAAAACAAGACCAATGGGGGGAGCCACCTCTACAGATACTAAATCCTATTACAAAATCTGTATCAGAGAATAGCACAGTATGGATGCCTGAATACGACAATTAAACAAAAGAGGCCATGTATAAATAGACTCAAAGGCATATGGAAATTTGCCATACGATAAAGACGGCATATCAAATCAGTGGGGGAAAATGGACTTTTAAAACTGTGTCACGCCGGGCGGGGCGGGGGGGCGGGGGAGTTTGTAACTGCCATATGGAAACAGAGGAAATTGGATCTATTCCTTACACTGTGTGTCAGAATAAATTCTAAGTGGGCCAGAGATCCAGTTGTAGGAAACAAAACCATGCAAATGTTACTTCACAATCTAGGATTCTCTTATAATTTAGAAGAGCTACTAACAGCTGAGAAGAGATCAAAAGCATAATGGAAGAACACATTAATATTATGAACAAGGGGTGCCTGGGAGGCTCAGTCGGTTAAGCGTTCGACTTTGGCTCAGGTCATGATGTCAC
>NW_027546855.1:0-638 GCF_008692635.1 Crocuta crocuta
TTGTTCCGGAGGCACAAAGTAGAATCTTTCCCAGAGTACGCCCTTGAGGGAGTAAGCTACATTCTTCACCTTCTGTGTGTGTGTTGCGAGAAGGCCCTTGGAGAGTGCGGTCAACTCACCCACGCGTGTGCTGATTAAGCGCCCTCCCACACGCTCTCTCATAGGTCACTTGCTTCCGGTCTGCCGCCACCCCGACAGACACCGTCCCCTCGGAAACCAGGGACCTTGGGCTGTTCCCGTACCACTCTGCCGCCCTTTCCCGGAATGAGGCCTCCTCGGTACAAAGAGAGGAGCTGACGGACATGTGCAACACGGTAGGGAGCTTTCTGCCCCCTACTTGCTGTTTCTTAGCAGTTACACAGCACCTTCACGTTTTCAAAGCACTGTGCCAATGTTTATTCACCCTCACAACACCCCTGGGAGGTAGGTCGGTACGTCCTTTGTAGTAGAGACCCTGAGGCAGACAGAGGTCAAGCGGACCAAGCCTGCCTAGGCCACAAGGGCGGCGGGTGAAGGGACTGCGCCCGAATCCCAAAGCTGGGGCGCTCTGTCCCGCGTTCACCCACCCGTGAGCATCGCGTGGGCGTATTCTCACCCGGGAAGGGGACAGGCAGGAGGACAAGACACACAGGTTTCTC
>NW_027546856.1:0-638 GCF_008692635.1 Crocuta crocuta
AGGCCCAGGGTTAGCTCTGATTGGCTCTGACTGCAGTCACGTGGTGGCGAGGAGCCAATCACCGTGCTGAGAGGCACGTGATGTCTGATTGGCCAAACCTGGGTCACGTGGCCTGACACTGGCAAAACCGCGGTCCCCAGAGTGAGCTCAGGCTCAACCACCGCTGCCTGGCTCACGTCCATCCGGGCAAATTGCCCTCCGGAGTCAGCCCAGAGCCCGTGTGCTCCTTGGGTCCTCGTGAATTTTGGTCCCTGGACCTCATCTGTCAGGACTTCTGCCCCCTCGGCACGGTCACCTGCCTCCTCCCCGAGCCTCGGCGTCCGGGACGCGGTTCCGCCCAGATGCCTCCCTGTCTCCACGCTTCCTCGGCCCCCGGTCCCTGAGAACGGTCTGCGTGCCCTCTTTCCACCCCAGCTCACTCTCCTTTGCTCGTCACTACTCCGACCCTGGGTCCCCAGCCGTGTCCCCATCAAGACCCGGCGCTCCTCGTTCATGTGTCCTCCAGGGCCTGAGCCGCCGGTGGAGAACAGCCCTTGCCTCGTTTGCAACCCTTGCCTCATTTGCAGGAGGAAATGGCCCTCGTTGGTTCTGGAATCATGCTGAAGCCTCAGGTCAAAACCAGTAAAGCTTTGACACAA
>NW_027546857.1:0-638 GCF_008692635.1 Crocuta crocuta
TGCAGGTCCTCCCACCCTGCACGTCCAGCTGTGTTGTCAGTGTGAAGGAGAACGAGGCACCGCTGCGTCCTGGCACGTCAACATCAACGGACAGCCAGCCCTCCTCTTTGATGCGATGAACAGGACCTGGACAGTCATAAATCCTGAAGCCAGAGCCATCAAGGAGGAGTGGGAGAACAAGGGACTGGCAAACAATTTCAGGAGGATCTCCATGGGAGACTGCCATCACTGGCTTAGGGAATTCTTAGACCACTGGCAGAAAGTGCTGGAACCCTCAGGTAAGGGAGCAGGGCGACCAGGATGCAATGACTCTCTTCACAGGTCTAGTGCCTTCCCTGGGTGGGTAGCAGTATGTGTGTGCAGTTAAGGATGGGATGGATCAATCCGCTGACTGACCTCTTGCTGGCCTGGGGAGTCCGTGATTGCCACGGGACCTCCACCACCCTCCGTTCCCTGCCACCTCCCTCTGCACAGGGGCCCCCTTCCCCGCTAACCGATGACCCAGTCACCCTGCACTGCTAGGTGGGTCCCACGTCTGCCTGCATCATTGTGCTTGAGCCTTCTCCTCTTGCCCTGTTTTACTTATTCTTTATCCAGGGCAAACGTCACTTCTTCTGAAGCCTTTACCACCTCCCCCC
>NW_027546858.1:0-638 GCF_008692635.1 Crocuta crocuta
TAACTCAGTAGCATTGGTAAAAATGATTAATGAAAAAAACTATAAATGATCTTACATAGATTGATCCCTCGATTCACCAACTCCTCCTGTATCTTGCTGAGCTTCTGATGTTGCAGTGGAAGATTTCTGAAAGACCTAACCGACACCTGCACCCTCTACTGAGGTCCTGGGTCAAGGCTGAGACCTCGAGCCTGCACACGAAGGGGCGGGAGGAGCGGGCAGAAACTTACCTTTGCTCTGTCGGGGATGTTCCTTCATTCGTCTCCTCATTGTCCTAATACAACCGCATCCTTTCCTCTTACCGCAGCTTCTCAGGCCCTGCTCCACAGAGGGGGACTCTGAGATCTGCCTATTACAGTTCGGTTAGAGAGAAACGAGCTAAGTAGGAAGACAGTCTCATGAGAAGTCATCCCAAGTCCATGTCCATCTCAGTTTTCCACATGGTTCCGTTGTGCCTTTGAGTTCCAGCCAGAGAGGACAGCGGCCTTGTGCATGGAGGAAACGGTCTCTACCCCAGGGACAAACGAGTCCATGTTTGGGGTCATTTCCTCCTCCTGCCCTTCTCCTGTTGGCTAAAGCGAGCTTCGTCAAGGACACTTTGGCCACACCGAGGAAAGGTCAGCCAGCCAGAGGCCAAC
>NW_027546859.1:0-639 GCF_008692635.1 Crocuta crocuta
AACCTCTAAGAACTCAGCAAAGTCTGAGACATCCTGCAGACCCTCTCACTCCCCAGGATTTGCAGGGTCCAGATTGGGAGATGACTTGCCACTTTGCCCCCTCTCTCCTGTGCCGGTCACTGTGTCCAGGACCGCTGCCGCTTCCCAGAAAATACCACTTGCACTAGTTCCCTTCCACTGCCACCATCCTGGTCCCTCTGATGAGAACTCTGACTTGACCCCGGACACCCCAAAACTTACTTTCCCAGGGCCCTTTCATTCTGCACCTACTCCCATCACTATTTCAGGATGTTTACACGGCACATAAGTGAAGAAATCCAAGAACAGTTGTTTGGCTTCCCCAAGTGATTCTCGGCCCTGACGTACCTCTCACTACATTATGTACCATTTGTGTCCTGTATTTGGAATGGAGAATCGAAAGACATAGGTTCCCCCTCCACCCTCATTGTTGTTCCCAGTGCTGAGTAAAGAGGCCGGAGAGTCAGGGCTGGGGGGACCCGGAGTCTTCACAGCGCTGTGGTCAGAGCAGGATGTGATTTAAGATTCAGGTCCTCCCCAGAAGGCACACAGCCCCTCCTGGCCCCCTTCCCTCCCCACCCCCTTAGTCCATCACCTACTCTGCATCCCGTTCAGTTTACG
>NW_027546860.1:0-639 GCF_008692635.1 Crocuta crocuta
AGATATAAATTAGACTCAGAAGCCCAGAGACGGTGACAACTAACCAAAACATCACTTATGTAAGCATGATTTTAAGCACAGCCCTTCACGGGAACGGTAATTGTATAAGAATCTCTGATCCGCTGTAGTAAGAAACACACGTTTGTAGGCAATCGTTTTTGTTCTCGCCTCCAAGGTCCCACAGTGAAAGGTCTTTGCCGTCCCGGCCATATTTCCTGACCTGAAGGACGGCTCCGGAGGCAGAGGTGAATTTCCTGGACGGAAAGATGCTCCTCTCATGGGTGACCTCCTTCCATGCTGAGCCAATCTGACAGCCCAGCCCTGCATGGCCAACCTCCTTCCAGTTGAGAGGGTCCCAGAGGGGTCAAGGTGATGGGGGCGTGGCTAAACTAAAACCCTCTACCATCAAAACCCTAAACTAAGCTGCTCTGATCTCCCGGCATTTACCGCAGGTACCGCTCATGGAGAATTTAATGAGATACCAGTTCATAGCATTTCTTCCTTCACTGCTATTTAACACCTCGTGCCCATCGTTGCGCTAGTCAGATGGTGTTTTCATCACCGCCTGTTTTTTTCCCAGTCTCTCTTCATACCTAGCAGTGTCTGACACATGTGTGCCTGAAATGAATGAATGAATGA
>NW_027546861.1:0-639 GCF_008692635.1 Crocuta crocuta
TCAGTGTTTTTGTTTTTATTTTAAAAAAGTCCACACAGCTTCCCGACCTCTGTCCCGGCACTGGTTTGGTGACTCCATCCCTGATCCCATTAATGAGAGAGACAGGCCAGAAGGGAGGCTGGGCCCCAGGGCGAGAGGAGGCCTCGGTTTGAGGCCTGACCCCCTCTCCCCACCTCCCATCCTAGGGCCATGGCGGCTGCAGTGAGGCAGCGGGACGGAATGTGGGCGGGGGGCCAGGAAGCACCTCTGCCCTCGTGGCACTAGTGTGGAGCGGGGCACAGGTGGGGCACAGGCGGTGGCAGGGTGTCTACATGTCAAACACGCGTGATGGGGCTGAGGAAGCCCAGGAGGGGTGGTCTCCGGGCCCTTCTGTGCTGCGCACAGGATGGGAGGGAGCGCCAAGCCACCTCCCAGCCCCCAGAACTATATGTATAGATACGTATGGCGATATAGAATATAGAGGTATATACACCTGTACAGAAAACGTTTGCCACCGTTAAATGGTTACACTACACCAGGACACTAAAATGGCAAGGGGCTCCCCTCCCAGAAGCCTGGGACCCTGGGTTGGCATCACGGGGAATGGGGAGGTAGAGGCCCAGCTAGTTTCTTCCCTCCCACGAAAAGGGGGCTAGAAGG
>NW_027546862.1:0-639 GCF_008692635.1 Crocuta crocuta
GAGCAAATCCCCAACCTTCTATTCTTTTATGAAAACAAATCTTCTTTCA
The DNA here is from genome assembly GCF_008692635.1 of Crocuta crocuta. NCBI lineage: Eukaryota > Metazoa > Chordata > Mammalia > Carnivora > Hyaenidae > Crocuta > Crocuta crocuta. The sequence goes on from NW_027546862.1 coordinate 50, forward strand.
CACTGTGAACATTCAAAAGTCTGTTTGTCTCTTTACCATTTTTTTTTCAAATACTGCTCAAATTAAAGTCTCGAGAAACTTTGGTCATGACAACACATTAGCATTTAGTGAAGTCTGTATCCCGCCTCTGGACAAATATTCTCTTGGTTGTGTCAAATGACAAAAAGAAAACAATTTAGTTTGTAGAGTGTGATGTCCTTTATTGAAGGAAGAATAATCCAGGGATGGGGGAGCTGACTGTCTCACAAGCAGTGGAACATTGTTCCCTAGGGATTTTTGGCGAGAGGGGGTTTGTAGAGCTTTACAAGCAGCAATGAGTAAACAGGCAGGATTAGGTGAGGGGTCAGGGATTTCCCTACAAGGCTAGCCGGTCACTCAAGGAATAAGGAGAGAGCATTTGGCTCAGGTTGACTGGCCGGGGTCACATCTCTGATCTTATTTAGAACAGGCAACTCATTACAGATCCTGGTGTTTGGGGGCCAGCTGGCTGGGCTATACTGTTTCTGGTCAAGCCAGCGTTTACAGGGACAGGAAAGGTACCTACGTTCTGTTTGCTGACTTGGCCCCCTGGGCAGGAGCGGCTCCATCCC
>NW_027546863.1:0-639 GCF_008692635.1 Crocuta crocuta
CTTTACTGTGCTCTGAGTCTCTCCAGGCTCTGAAAGGCCCTGCAGGTCTTGAGCTTTCTCCATGTTCCTGGTTGCAGAGGCCGGGCCAACCCTTGCTCTGATTCAAGGCCTGGAACCCCTTGCCAGGTTCCCTGGCTTTCGCCCTCATTTTCCTGTCAGTCAGCCTTCTCATCATCTTTGTCCACATACCTCAGTGGTCTCTTTGGACATTTCTGTAGCAGCTGCTTGGTGCTCCTTGTGCTGCGGGTCTCCGTTTCCTGAGAGAAGCCTTGGCATTTATGTTTCCTGCTGGGTGCCTGCCTTCAAAACATGTGTCTCTGGGCTCAAGTTCATTCTCTTTAGCCTCGCTGGCGGGTTTCTGGTCACTGTGAGCAGCTTCCTGGTCCTGTCGTACTTGTGTTTCTTCCTCTTGTGCAGTGTGTCCTGCAGGTTTGTTGGGGGAGGTCTCTGTCCCTCTTGCTGTGACTTTCAGCCGCCTCTGAGCCGTCGTTCCTGCTGCTGGGGCTCAAGCTGGAGCCCCTCCTGCTCCTCTCAGCCTTCTTTTCTTGTTGCTGGTCTTCAAGTGTGTCTGTAGGCCTTCAGCCACTTAAGACTTTACCATTTCCCTCCTTATCCTTTGCATTTGTTTTCTCAAATACT
>NW_027546864.1:0-639 GCF_008692635.1 Crocuta crocuta
CCCAATGTAATTTCGTTTTCTTTTCAAATCCTCATTTAGCAGCCTCTTAGTCCCGTGTTTTTCCTACCACTGTGAAGGCACTTACGCTTTATTTTATATGCTGATAAGGAAACAGGAAAGACTGCTTCCAGGACATAATTAAGGTGTTACCTTATACAAACACAGAAAACAAGGAAGAAGTGAGCTCAAAGCTAGCGCCCAAAACTTGGTTTCTCAATATCCTTCTCCAATAAACCATGACCATGGAGAAAGGAACTAGGGCTCCGTGGAGACGTGGTGGTCTCCAGGGCTGGGGGAGGGGAGACACAACAAAATTGTTGTATGGTGCCAGAGAGTCAGGGAAAGACACCAAAAAGGACGTGGACACTCTAAGTGACACAGGAGCCGCTGCAAAGAGCCCCCAGTGGCCAAAGCTACAATAATGTAAGCAACGAAATAAGTACCATTAGCACTGCATCACAGCCCAAAGGATACGTATCCAACATCACACAGTTCTAACTAACTGAAGAAACAAAGGGAAAGAAGGCACAACTCTTCCTCTGAATATATTCCAATTACTATCTGTAGGAGGAATAACAGAAATGAAAGTCAAAATTAGACCATTACAGTGTTAAGATCCACCAAGAAGGCTACTTAGTG
>NW_027546865.1:0-639 GCF_008692635.1 Crocuta crocuta
TCCAGCCTCACCCTCACCTGCCCGGCCCCTCCTCCTGCTCGTGCCCACAGCAGCCACCAGAGGGCTCCCGCCTGCCTTGGCGCCCCGGGCCCTGCCCCCCCTCCGTTACCTGCCCCCGCCACCCAGGCCTCCTCTGTTGTTCGTCCAACACGCCGGGCCTAGAGCCTCTGCTCGGTGGTTCCTCCCCCTTTACCCGCGATTCCCAGACACACAGCAAGTCTCGGGTCCAGGGTCACCTCCTCAAGGAAGCCCACCCTGACCTCTTGCCCCAGTCAGGCCCTCACAAGTGGTGTTTTCTACACACGTTGCATGGGTTTGGGTCACGCAGCTATGTGCTCATTAAAGTGGCTGGTGTTGCCCTCTGGTGCCTGAGGACAGAGGAACCGACCGCCTTTGTTCCCAGACCCTAGGCTTCTGCGAGGCTCAAGCTCAGTCAGTGGTCTAGAACCATCTGGGCCTGGAACCTGAGGTTCGAAGCTCTGGACCCAGATTCTGCTTTGCCCCAGCCCTGCCCCCTCCCCGGGCGCATCTGGGTGCTGTGTCCTCCTCGGCGCACAGCCGACTCCGCGCTTGTTTACAAGTCAGCCAGGCGCCCCCACCGTGGGGACCCCACCCATGTGCTGCCCCCTGTCCAGGCCG
>NW_027546866.1:0-635 GCF_008692635.1 Crocuta crocuta
TTATGTGGAAACTAATTTGACAATAAACTATAAAAAAAATAAAAAGAATAAGAACCTAAGAGGTCTATTAAAGCAAATGAAAACTTTAACCAAAACCTTCCAGTAAAGAAAGGATCCATAAACATCACTAGTGAATTTTACCAAACCCTGAAGGAAGAAACAATACCAATTCTACCGAAGTCTTTCAGAAAACAGAGAGGAAGGGACACTCTCCCATATAGGGCTGATATTACCCTGAGGCTCTCCTCAATCCCAGTGCCATGGTTTTCTGCACATGAGGTAGACTACAGGGTGTTTTTATGTTTGTTTGTTTTTTTCTTTCTTTTTACTGTCACACAGATAATGGTAACATGCTGCCATGCTGTGAACCACTGGCACAGCAACAGGCAGGCCCATACAAGGTTCGGTCCGGATGCAAACTCGTGTGGCTATCATGAAAGAACTGTAATGGGTACTAAAAGCCTTCAAACAACTCTTGTTCTCTTAACCCAATTTTTCTTCAACAACGTATATTGTTTAAAGAATGTATGGGGTATATAGACCCGTAATTACTAAGTTACCATCCTTTAAAATGATTATTTAATTAAAAATTTTTTTATTTATTTCTGAGAGAGAGAGACAGCGTGAACAGGGGA
>NW_027546867.1:0-639 GCF_008692635.1 Crocuta crocuta
CCCCCCCCATTCCTCTACTTAAACTCTTTGCCCCAGTCAGATCTCATGTCACATGCAGAGGGTATCCCACATGCCTCAGGTGATCCCCGGGAAGAGCTTGAAGAACCATCCCTTATAACTTGATGAAAACTCCTCAAGGCCCTGATTCACACGTATTAATACATCACTCATCGAACAACTATGGATGGCTGAGGGTGCGACGAGATGGACAGACGGTAGGCTGTGCCTCACGCCTCACAGTGCTCAGCACGTGGACAGGGTACCGGACAGTTCTGCCGAACCCCTCTGTCTGCTTTCCTGCACACAGCCCTCTTCCTTCCCCACAAGAGACACTTGTACCAACACATGACAGAGATGATATGTCGATCATGAGAAACTTGAGAAATGTGGAAATGGCAGCAGACACGTTTCTCTTGCATAGCAATGGTCTGTGGTACCACTGCTGCACTTTGGCCAACCCAAACCCAACACCAACAAAAATAAGGTAAGGTGCTAAGGTGCTCCTAGTGCTCATATCATCTCAGCAAGTGTTGCAGGTCGGGCATGTAGAATGTTGGAGCCTGGAGCCTGCTCACTCTGGGCTCAGTAGGGCCTGAGAGCCTCTCCACGCCTGTCACCTGGTGTGGGTCTCTTTCAGAA
>NW_027546868.1:0-639 GCF_008692635.1 Crocuta crocuta
CTACTTTTCTTCATCATTGAATGCTTTTTCACTCCTGTAATACCTAAGACACAATGTGTCATGATTTTTCACTTCCGTGGTACTAAAGAATCATGTTCCCTACTCCACCTCAATATTTCCTTGTCTTATGGACCATAAGGCTCACATCCACCACAATGGTCCTACAGTGAAAAAAAAAAAAAAAAGACACTATTCCCTTAAAATTGCATGCATTTTTATTATCAGGAGGCACCCTAATTAACCCACCCTTTATTAAATGTCCAAAACTGTTGTTAGACATGAGGAAACTATGCCTGGCCACCCCGTGCAGAATCAAATGATTCTCCTTTGAGCTGCGTGGAGCCAGAAGAAAACAATTGCATGTTTCAAAAAATGGGGTAGAAAAAAGTACTAGGAATATCAAAAAATTGGTATCTTCTATGCTTTCAAGGCTCAATATATTGTGGATCAATTTATATATCTAATTAACTTTCTAAAATCTGTCTTGTAAAAAAATTATGAATGCATTATGTTTTACTAAATTCTGTTCCCCATTAATGGATATTTGTCCCTAAATTCTATAACTACTTTTTTTAATTTTTAATTTATTTGTGTGAGAGAGAGACAGTGTGAGAAGGGAAGGGTCAGAGAGAGAGGGAG
>NW_027546869.1:0-639 GCF_008692635.1 Crocuta crocuta
TTTTTTTTTTTAACCTTCAGCACTAATTTGCTTGATATGAATTAAAGTTTTCAAATTACTATTGCCCATGATTGGGATAATACTCCATTAACATATCTTAACATGCTTGAATTACCTCTATTTTTTGTCATTCACAATAGTTATGCATTCAGAACTTGTAGTTGGTTATTTCATAACCACCCAAGTGGTTTTCACAGAAACCACTGGTACGCCAGATCTCTACCTCTGGAATATACTTATTGACTGTTTGACTCTAAATGCAGACTTTTACACTGATCGCAATTTGAAGTCCTAAATTTTAATTAGGTCTATTGTTCTGTCTGCTCTGGATATTTTTGAATATTATCCATTGAACTAGCCATGCATTTAGCTTTCTTTCACCTCTATTTTCTAAGTATGTGAACTGTATAATTTAAGACATAATACATATGATGAAAATAAAGGACAAAGAGAAGAGGCTCTCTATAATAAGTTATAGATTCATTCCTGATGAACTCATGCTGATTTATATAAATAACACATTTGGGAATAAATATGGGTGTTGATGCGCAGTTTATCAGACTTCACAGTTTTGAGAATTTCTATTTCTTTAAAAATGGAACATTTGTTTATCTTGAAATTTGTTATTTCTCTAATTAT
>NW_027546870.1:0-639 GCF_008692635.1 Crocuta crocuta
GGTCCTGCAGAGCCGCGGGGAGGATATTTCATTGTCAAGTTTGCAGCGCAAGCCAACGGCAGCCCCCGAAGGTGTCCGGTGCCCAAGCCACGCCCCTTTGCTCTCAAGGAGCCCCTGCTCTTTGCGGGTCCGGGTCGGCCTCGCCTGGGCAAGGCCCTGTCTGGACGCCCAGCACCCCGCCTGCTCTCTCACCCACGTGGTGTGCCTCAGTTTCCCCGTGAGGCTGGACCGAGGCCCCTGCATGATGCCAGGCTCCGGTCCTCTGTTTCTGCTAAGGGCTTCATGGGGGGCGGGGGGGAGTGGAGCACCGGCGCTGAGAAGGCCTGGCCGCGGAGCCCCTGGTGTCCTTGGAGCCACGGGACCCCCCGGAGCCCTGATGGGGGGCCGGAAAGCAGAGGGCCCAGCGTGGAGGGGGCCCAGTAGGCGCAGCTGATAAGCGGCTGCTAACAATGGGCCTTTCAGCATGGGGGTCACCCAACTGGTTTGACTCTGGCTCGGACCTGAGCCAGAGGGGTGCTGCGGGTGTGGCCGGTGGCCCGAGGAGGGGCCCGTGTGCACCACCAGCGTCTCCGTGTCACGGAGGCCCCTGGACCCCGACTCCCGGCACCCGTGGGGGCTCGCGCTCACACTCACACTCGG
>NW_027546871.1:0-640 GCF_008692635.1 Crocuta crocuta
TTTTTTTTTTGAAGGAGATAAAACATATACAAAGTAGAAATAGAGATGTAGGAAAGTAAGAATAAAGAAGTATAGGGTTAAGAGCCAAACATTTGTATTTCCCTCATTTCAATGAGTTAAGAACTCTGTGGGGCACTCCCAGTATAGAACAACTCAATTCTTGCTAAGACACACTCTGAGAAATTGCTGATTGTGTGAGAAATAAGAGAGGTTTCGAAGAGTTCTGAGAGAGAGAGAGGTGGGGGAGGGAAGGATGTATATCTCTGGGTATCTGGCGCAGGTCTGGAAATCTGAGTAGTGCCAGACCAGAGGGGTGGAATGTCACAATGTCAAGTGTCTAGAGTATGTCCAGATCCAAGGGCTGGCATATTTGGAGAAAAATAAAAAACAGAAGTTTTCAAGGAATTTCTAAAAGATCTACTTCAACAAACAGAAGGAGAGTGATTCCGGAAGTGCTGAGTGAGATTCAAGACAACCAGCAGTAGAGTGGCCAACAGCTGTGTAATCCAGGCTTTGTAAAATGTAATACTTTGACTAATTTAGGGATTATCTAGAAAAAATAATGAAATAATATGTTGTACATCAAAGCATCCAATTAGGGAGGTAGACAAGCTAAGTTAAGGTTCTTCTAGATTCTTCT
>NW_027546872.1:0-640 GCF_008692635.1 Crocuta crocuta
ACAACATGGGTTAGGGCTTTGGCATAGGAACTTGGTGGGCATATATGTCAGTCCAAAAAAACCCTAAGTCTAAAAGAATTGTTTTGGAGCAGCAGTCCTTGTTTCATGTGTGAACCGTACTACAGACTGCTGTGGGTGTGTCAGAGAACCCCAGCGTCCCTGGGGGCGTCCATTCAGACACAGACCCAGCAGTAGGGGCCAGCTGCTCCTGCAGAGTAAAGAGGACTTGGCCCAGAAGCTGTGTCAGAAGCAAATGTATTCTGACAGCTTTGTCACCTCCTCTAGACACAAAGCGGTGATCACAGGCACCAAGTTTCAAGTGTACTCCGCATTTGAGATGAACGTTAGGCACATGCTTCTCAACAGTCCAATACTGGTAGAAACAGAAAGTATCAGAACTATTGGAGATTCGAGGCTGTTTGACAAGCATTGGATTCTCTTCCTTTTGGTGCAATGTTTAAAACCTGTACGTTATGACCCGGCAGGTTGACTCCTGGATCAGGAGAGGCTTGTGCACAGGTGTGCCACAAACCTGTGCAAGATGTTTAGAGCGGAACTAGATGTTTGGAGGAGAAAGAAAAAACTGTAAGGAACTCCACAGCAAATGTCCATTGACAGGCAACAGATAGGGAAGACGTGC
>NW_027546873.1:0-637 GCF_008692635.1 Crocuta crocuta
CTCCTTCCCTGAGCTGTTACAGCGGCCCCGGGGAGGTGGCACGTGGTGCAGGCAGGGGGACCTCACCAGGGACTGCCCAGAATCCCTTCCACAGGTGACAGGGCTGGGGGCACTGCTAGATTCTCCGACATAAGGGACAGCTTGCCCTGGACCAGGCCCCTCCCTTCAGACCGCATGGGAACGAAACCTGGGTCTCCAGGCCTGGCCTCAGAGTTCCTGATTCTGTGAGTCTGTGGTGGGGCCCCAACATCTACACGTCAAGCCAGCCCCGGGTGATGCTGCTGGTGTGGGGACCCCACTGGGAGAGCCTTGGCAGAAAGGGAAACACCTGGAGGAGGGGGTGACGGACATGCCCCCTCTTCTCCCGGCTCCAGGGGGGCCGCAACCTCCTCTTGCTGAAAAAGGCAGCAGAGCTGGGGCAGCCCAGCCACAGACTCGGCAGTCAGTGCAAGTATTTCATTTTTACTGGGTTTTTTAAATGTTTATTTATTTATTTTGAGCATGCATGAGCAGGGGAGGGGGGGAGAGAGGGAGAGAGAGAGGATCGAAATCAGGCTCCGCACTGTCGGTGAGGCGCCCAACACAAGTGCCAGATCCCACAAACCATGAGATCATGACCTGAGCCGAAGTCGGACGC
>NW_027546874.1:0-640 GCF_008692635.1 Crocuta crocuta
CGCATGAACAGAGAAGGGGCAGAGAGAGAGAGAGACGGAGACACAGTGGGCTCGAACCCACAAGCCATGAGATCATGACCTGAGCTGTACTCAGAGAAGTACGTGCCCCGGTACTTCTGAGTTCTAAGCAGAGGTTGCAGACTGGCAGCCTACAGGTTGACTTTGACCAATGGGTCTTTTTCTTTTCTTTTTTTTGCTCTCCGTATTTTAGGCTTGAATCACTTGTTAATACTTAAAAGCCCGTCTGCATCAGGCCTGCATCCTTCCCTGGTTGCAGCAGGCCAGAGCCGAAGGGCTGCCATCCTGGGCTGTGTTCTCAGCTGCCCCAAGTCCTCAGCCGCACATGTCTGCTGCTGGCAAACACTGCTTTTAAGTTGTGTCTCCTAGGGCTTGGGAATCAAACTGCTGTGGGAAGGCTATGCCTTTCTCTCTCTCTCTCTCTCTCCAATGGGCAGAGAATTAACATTCAGCTGACTTTTCCTCCCTAATAATAAAGATGGCCTGAAGGAAGGAAATAGTCTTAACCAAACCCGAGGTCCATATATACCTTGCAATGCTTGTCAGCTGATAAGCGGATGTATGTTTGGTTTTGTTTTTTTCCTCCAGAATAGGTGGTGTAGATTCAGACTCTCAAGTGGGC
>NW_027546875.1:0-640 GCF_008692635.1 Crocuta crocuta
TGCAAAAATTCTCAACAAGATACTAGCAAACCAAATCCAACAATAGGTTAAAAGCATTATTAACCACAATCAAGTGGTATTTATTCCCGGGCTGGAGAGGTGGTTCGATATCCACAAATCAAACAGTGTGATACACATTAATAAAAGAAAGCATAAGTACCACATGATCCTCTGAATAGATGCAGAAAAAGCATTTGACAAAATGTAGCATCCCTTCTTCATAAAAAAATCCTCAAGAAAGTAGGGATAGAAGGAACATACCTCAAGCTCATAATAGCCATATACAAAAGACCCACAGTTAATACTGTCATCAATGAGGAAAGACTGAGAGCTTTCCCCTTAAGGTCAGGAACAGGAGAGGGCTGTCCACTCTCACCATTGTTGTTCAACATGGTGTTGGAAGTCCAAGCCTCAACAATCAGACAACAGAAAGAAATAAAATCGTCCAAAATGGAAATAAAGAAGCCAAATCTTCAGTGTTCACAGATGACATGATACTCTACGTGGAAAACCTAAAAGACTCCACCAGAAAACTGCTAGAACTGATACGTAAATTCAGCAAAGTCGCAGGATATAAAGTCAACGTACACAAATCAGTTGCATTTCTATACACCAATAATAAAGCAGCAGAAAGAGAAAT
>NW_027546876.1:0-640 GCF_008692635.1 Crocuta crocuta
CACGGCCTCCCCGTGTGTTTTTGTCATCTCTGGGCTCGCCCTGAGATGTGTGTGGATGTTCTGATCATTTGGGAAGGTTGCATCTCTGCTCCATGGGTTGCCATCCTGAAGAGAATCTGACTCTCCTCCACCCTTTCCTGATGTTCAGGAGCTGGGGCTCCTGTGTGGGAAGTTCCGCTCGCTCTCTCTCTTCCAGTCACTCCTTCCCCTTCTCCTTGGTCATTTTTCTTACTGCAGACAGCTCCCTGACAGTGATATGAAATCCTGGAAGGTGCGAGCTGTGGGTTTCACCATAGTGCTGGGGAATAATAAATGTATTTGGGTACAAGACTCAACCAGTACACCCGTATTTAATAAATTAAAAGCGAACACCCCCTTAGCCTCCCTCCTTTACTTCCGCTCCCTTCTCCAGGGGGAACTGCTGACAAGTGTTCTGCCCTTTCTGGTCTGTTCTGGATGCCTTTGCATCCATACTTGAACTTGCAGATCTGTATACATTTTCTGGCTTGCTTGATGGATCTCTATCTGGGATCTATACACAGACACCCAGTCTCCAGCCATCTTACCGTTTTTCACTCAACAATAGGCCTTAAGATTTCTCCCTGTCAGTACATACTGGTCTGTACTTTTTTAGAAAAAA
>NW_027546877.1:0-641 GCF_008692635.1 Crocuta crocuta
TTTTATCATAAATGGATGTTGAATTTTGTCAAATGCTTTTTCTGCCCCTATTGAGGTGATCATATGATTTTTATTTTGCATTTTGTTAATGTGGTGTATCCCATTGACTGATTTGTAGATGTGAAATCTTGTATCCCTGGAATAAATCCCACTTGATCATGGTGTGTGTTCCTTTTAATGTGTTGTTGAATTTAGTTTGCTAATATTTTGTTGAGGATTTTACATCTATGTTAATCAGAGATATTGCCCTGAGACTTTCCTTTTCTTGTAAGATCCTTGTCTAGTTTTGGCATCAGGGTAATGCTGGCCTCATAAAATAAGCTTGGAAGAATTCCCTTCTTATCTATTTTTTGGAAGAGTTTGAGAAAGATTAATATTAATTACTTGAATATTTGGTGGAATTCACCCAAGAAGCTGTCTGATCCTGTACTTTTGTTGGGAGGGGGTTGATTGCAGACTCGGTAACCTTATTAGTAGTCAGCTTATTCAGATGTTCGATGTCTTCTTGATTCATGTTTATGGGAATTTCTTCTAGGTCATCCAATTTTTTGGTGTATCATTGTTAACAGTAGTCTCATGGTCCTTTTATTTCTGTAGGGTCAGTTGTAACATCTTTCATTTCTGGCTTCAACGTAGAATAC
>NW_027546878.1:0-641 GCF_008692635.1 Crocuta crocuta
CAGACAACTGGCTAATTCTATGAGGCATCCTGGCATTTTCAAATCCAGGATGATAAAACCCTACTGGACTGGTCTGGATAGTCCAATGAAGGTGAAGGGTGAGCTTTTCTCCTCTCCTCCCTTGGAATCTTGGAGGAAGTACTCCCAAGAAAAGAAGGAAGGAAGTTATGATAAAAGATTAACCTAGAAAGCCACTCAAGGCTTTGCAGAAGTTTTAATACTAAAACACTCCTTGCTGATAGGCAGCAGGCACAGAGCTGAGCAGCGAAAAAAGTAATTTCACTTATAATGAAAGCTCACAGAAAAAAAAGTTTTCAACCAGGCTTTCTATGGAGTCATTCTTATAGGCTTGGGGTTGTGTTTAATGATTAATAACTTGCAAGTCTCCACTTAGTTTCATCTTTGCAGGAAGAAAATACCTAATTTTGTCTCAGACTTCCATTAATTTGGTCTATATCTAATTGGAAGACTTTGTCCTTCTGCAAGAACCAGTTACAGTAATAATCCATGGGGTCCTCACATTTAGACTGTTAAAACCCCCTCTTCTTACCTCTGACAGCATAAACATTATTGTAGATGAATCCTCTGCCACCATTCTGAATAAACATCAAAGCTGTCCTGCTCAAATTCATTGAGCAGAT
>NW_027546879.1:0-641 GCF_008692635.1 Crocuta crocuta
GCCTTTAATGAATTCCTCAGCTGTGCCTTCTGGTGAAGTACCCAGGAGGCTATTTTGTGCTAAAACTAGCCACAGCCATGAGCCAAAATCCACTGCTTATGAAAATCAGACAGCTATTTAACCAACATATCAAGGTCTTAGCATAATGACTGCTTCCCTGGCTTCACCCACCCTGGAGGCAGTCCCTGTTGGCCAAAGGACACTGGAGTATGAGAAACCACGCCCCGGACACAAAGACGCTCCACTTCCGGGATGGAGTGGCAACGTGGGTGCTGTCCTGTGACCAGGTGAAGGCGAATCCACGGGCAACTGCGGGGGAGACACCTGCTTGCTACTCAGACGAAGTCAGGAGTAACCGCTGAGCTTGGCGAAGGTGAAGAGGGCTTCCTGGCTCTCCATAATAAATCACAGCTGGGTGAGCTACACATCTTGACAGTGAGGTTTCTGTAAATATCTGGTTGGATGGCATCAGGGACCAAGAAAACTTTCTTGGATTTATACAAGCACATATTCCAATGAGCTCTAAACACAACCTTGACACTATTATTGTCAGGACACTCCTGTGAAGTAGCAAAGGCTAAGCCAGCTCCACGCTTTAACAGATGGTGGAAGGAAGCAGAGAGAGGGTGGGTGAGTCCCCA
>NW_027546880.1:0-640 GCF_008692635.1 Crocuta crocuta
CTCGAACCCACCAACTGTGAGATCATGACTTGAGCCAAAGTCGGATGCTCAAGTGACTGAGCCCCCCAGGCGCCCCAAGAAATCATTTTTCGATGATTTGCAGGCAGGAATTAACCGCCACAGGCGTTACTCTCTTCATACCAAACATGTTTTCATTTGGCGTAAAGTGGGTGGTTTTTATTTTCCAATGACTTCAATGTCCTCGTGAGATGTCCCTCCTGTCCCCCGTCAGTGACTGCAGACGTTGACCCATTTGTGAGGAGAAAAACGATCAAACTGTACTGTCACTCTTAATTTTAGAACGGCAACTGCTAAGCTGTGACAGAAACAGTACCGATGGACCAGAGGCTGAAAGTCCGAGGAGTCAGATAGAAGAGTCGTCAGGAAGGTAGAAGGATTGCTGAGCCCAATGCCTGCACATGAGTGCCTCCCGTTTCCTGCATGTGACAAGAGCCAGGATTTAGCTCCTATCCAGAGTGAAATGGGATGACCTGGTGCACATCCCCAGACCCGCTGGGAGCAAGTAAGCTTTTTATAACATATGAGCAGGAGTGGCAAGTGCAAGTGTATTGGAAGTCAGAGCTCCATGGAAGAGCTCACAGCTCTGTTGCTGGTCGTGTGTCTCCTCTTCCAACCCCCC
>NW_027546881.1:0-641 GCF_008692635.1 Crocuta crocuta
GGCGCCCTGCCGCAGTCTCCGGGCGTCCGCAGCACCTCGGTCCCCGAACCGTCCCGGGCCAGGCCGGGGCTCCGTGAGACCCTCCCCTAGAGGGCAGAACCCGTCAAAGCTGCAGTTTCTCAGAAATGAGGGGTCGGGAAACAGCCGCATCTGAGATAAAACTCGGGAGGGAGGTGCCGCCTGGCAACCTGACGGCTTGGTCACGGACGGTGTAAAAGCGGGGGGTGGATGGAAGCCGGAGACAAAGGATGGGTGCGCGATTGCTCATTGGGAAGAACAGAGACTGGGTAACCAGGTGACGCCATTGTCACTCCTCCCGCACATGCGCATACACACCTACAAGCGCCAAAACGATCCAGCACCGTAGGCTAAGCAGCGCCATCTCGTGGAGAATGGAGCCGTTACACTAACCCCCGCCCAACAGAGCCAATCTTGCTCTTCTGGAACAGTCTCTCTGCCTGCTTAGTTTATGGACTATAAAATGCTTCATAGGTTGACTTCTAGGGGAAAAACAATGTAATTTCAATCGTATTTCAGTCTGTTAGCTGGTCCATCTAGTCCATTTTCTTTTCTTTTTCTCACTCATTTCTTTTCTGTGAATACAGAAAGAGAAAAAAATATTTTTATTTTCAATTTTTATT
>NW_027546882.1:0-641 GCF_008692635.1 Crocuta crocuta
TTAGCACCTTCAGTCTCCTGGGTTCAAACCCTAAACCTAAATCTAACTCTAACCCTGACACTAACCGGACCTCTAAGTGTAACCCTAAACCAGACCCGCACTCCCACATGGGCCCTCATTTCAGCCCACCAGGGAGGTTACAGGACTGGTGTCGCTTCTGCCCTGGAAACTCCCCTGGAAAAATCTTTTCCCTAGCCAAGGCTCTCTCCCCATGGGCACTCAATTCCTAGATATGAGAAACCAATGGACGTGGGGTCCAAAGAAGTGCAGGGTTAAGTGGCATGAAACACAGAACGCAGAAGAAACCCTGGATGAAGCTGCACAAACGGTGCCCTAAGGCCCAACTGTAGCCTGGCTCACAGAGGAGGCTGGCCCTTGACACCAAAGACGAAGCCTGACCGGCATTCACCCTTGTGCCCTCCACTTGCCCTCTGGGGAGAAGACTGCACTCCTGGATGATGAGTGCCTGAAGCCTCCCGGGATCTAACCCTAACCTGAAACCTAACCCTAAAATTAACCCCAACTCTAAACTTAACCTTACACCTGACACAAACCACCACATGGGCCCTCATTTCAGCCCTCCAGGGAGATCACTGGACTGGTGTCCCTTCTGCCCTGGGGAATCCCCTGGATCGAACCCT
>NW_027546883.1:0-638 GCF_008692635.1 Crocuta crocuta
AGAGAGAGAGAGAGAAATATGAAGCAGGCTCATTCCTGTCCGTGCAAAGCCTGACACGAGGCTCGAACCCATGAACCATGAGATCATGAGATCATGAAATCATGACCTGAGCCAAAGTCAGACTCTCAATTGACTGAGCCACTCAGGTGCCCCAGATTTAATTTTAGAAAACAGCTAAAGTTTGTGTGGAATTGAATCTGGTGACTAATACCAGTGATCAACTGAGAAATGTCATTTTTAGACCAAAACAAGGTGTAATTATGGAGCCTGGTTTTCTTTGGAGAAAAACTGGTGACGGATCAGACGGTATTAGAGGTTATCTGTGCTCCTGATCTGATTCTTCTTCCTAAACTGACCTTTATTTTAACCAAAATCTTGATGCTCGATCCTAAATCCATCCCTGACCCAAATCTGAACATTATATTGTCTCTAAATTCCCCACACATGCTCTCCAAGACCCTGAAGTTCCTTTTTATTCTTTTCTGAATTCTACTTTTCTCTTCCTATCATGATCTGGATCGGCATTACTTCTCGAAGGACTTTTTAAAAAATATAATTGCAGGAGCGCTGGGGTGGCTCAGTTGGTTAAGTGCCCAACTACGGCTCAGGTCATGATCTCACGGTTTGTGGGTTCGAGC
>NW_027546884.1:0-638 GCF_008692635.1 Crocuta crocuta
TTATTCAACAACATGAGACAGACCACTGCTATGTATAAAAAGTGTGGTTGTAGCTTAAAACATTAAGCTGCACAAATGAAGCCAGATATAGAAAGATAATTACGTATGATGCGATTTATCCAGGGTGTTAGAAGTAAGAGGTGGTGTTAGAAATAAGTGTGGAATTGATGTGAAAAGGGCTCAAGGGACTTTTCTGGGGCAATAGGGGTGTTCTATATGTTGTTTCTAGTGAGGCTACTTGGAAATACACAGTTGTCAAAACTCATCAAGCTGAACACCTAACTGTATTTTGTTGGATGAAAATCATACCTAAGTACAAATAACTATGTAATCCAGTGGAACATTAAACAAGAAAGAGGAAGATTTGAAGGACAGGCAACAATAGAAGATGCTCACTGCTGTCATTATGTCCTCTTATTTTTAATTTAAACATTTTTTTCATTTGGGAAGTCTCCTTGTTTCAAAAACACTTTCGTATTTTTTAAATGAAATATAGTCAACATATCCATCATGTCTGTTTTATTTTATTTTATTTATTACTATTATTATTTTTAATGTTTATTTTTTTCAGAGACAGAAAAAGAACATGAGTGGAGGGAGGAACAGAGAGAGAGGGAGACACAGAATCCGAAGCAGGC
>NW_027546885.1:0-641 GCF_008692635.1 Crocuta crocuta
CTGAATATAATGTGCACCAACATGATGTTCTTGTTGTCTGTGATCGCTTTCTATTTTGCTTTTCCTAATATTCAATAAAAACCATTTTCCAATGAAGCTCTATACTTGTTTTCTTTGTTCTACCCAATGAAAGCCAGGCATCAGAAATGTAATCTCTCAACCATTTTAATCCTATACATCAAGGAAATTTGGATTTAAGAGTGAGAAATTGAATACACATCAGTATGGACACTAGAGTAATTATTTTGGTGTATGAGTTTCATAATTTGAAATTAAATTGCAATTACTGTTCTTTCTCTTGTAGGTCAAGAACCCCAGTCTCCTCACAAAGTGTGTTATTTGGACATATCTGAGGCTGTCTCTTTTGCAACTGAACAATTTGAAGGGGATTGTCAAGCTGTGACACAATATCCTGTTTGATTCCTAGATTTGAGGACCCTAAAGGGTCCAAGGTGTAGAAGAGACTAAAAGCTCTTTCCTTTCCAATGTTGGAGTATCCCATCCACACATATGCAACTATTATCATAAAGAATGGAGAAAAGTAAGAGATGCCGCCGAACACATTCTGATGGGGACACCTCCAGATGTTCTCCCAAAGTACACTTTACATATGTAAAAGGGTGCCTAAATTACTACCTGTA
>NW_027546886.1:0-641 GCF_008692635.1 Crocuta crocuta
TGACCATCAAAATGCATCTTCTACAGATCAGGGTCTCAGTGATCAGGTAGACAGAAATGACCCATTCAATAGAGGTTAATCTGCCTCCTTTCCCAACCTGCCTGGTTCTCACTAAAGGGCCAGGGCAGCAAGGATAAAATGGTTGCACTGTGTTTGTCTTGCTAAGGTTGATTTGGCTAGCATTACTATTGCATCTCCAACATGTGAACAACAGAGAATATGTCTGATTCTTTGATATGGCATCATTTTCTGAAGGGAAAGCACAGCCAACTGATAGCAAATTAAGACTGATTACATTGGAATTCTTCCATCATGGCAGGAGTAGTAATTTGTCCAGAGTAAAATAGACACTTATTCTTAATTTGTAACTGCATTCTCTACCTGCATTAATTCTGCCAACACCGCCATCCATATATTTATTAAATACCTTATTCATCATCATGAAACTTCACTCAGCATCGTGAATGAATCTGGAAAATCATTTTTTATGCTTTTTCCTCTTTTGATGAGAACTTTTAAGAACTTCTATAATAAAATAATTGTCGAAAGGGTTTTAAGTTCAAGAGATTCACATTCTAATAGTTTTTCCCACTGGCAAATAAATTAAAATAAAATAAAATAAAATAAAATAAAATAAAATA
>NW_027546887.1:0-642 GCF_008692635.1 Crocuta crocuta
TCTGAGCCACCCAGGTCCCCCATGCCCAGCATTTTAAAATATATGAATAAAAGTCTACTACAGCCTTTTCTCCTTCTCTGTAGGAAACTGGCACTTTCTTAGAACTTCTTCCCGGGATACCTAATAAAGTTGGAATGCCAGGTGAAGGAGCAGGCAGCATTGCTTATAGTAAAAATAATGCCTGACTGTAGACCACATCTGGACTTGGGAAGACTATGAACTATAAAAGCCTTGGCGGGGGGGGTGCGGAACATGGCTTTGGGCATCCGAGTTTGGAGTAACTGGTACCTGCGCATTCACCTTGCTGGGATCAGTATGTTGTGTTCCAAGCGCTGTTAGAAATACTGGTCACCTGAGATTTCTAAGCCAGAGTGGCTCCTGTCCTCGCCATGTAGACTCATTTCCTCATATCTGGTGTGTCCCTTGTAGAAGGCTTAGATGACGGCCTTGGAGGCTGTGCTCTGAGGGCCCCCCTACCCACCAATGAAGAGTCCCACATGGTGCTGCCTGTTGGCATGCTGTGTTTTCTGCCCTGTATTCTTCCCAAGCCAGGCTGGGCGAGGCCCATGATTAGCCTGTGAGTTTGTCTAGAGGAGCCTAAGGACAGTGAGAATGGGCATTG
Organism: Crocuta crocuta; assembly: GCF_008692635.1. Taxonomy (NCBI): domain Eukaryota; kingdom Metazoa; phylum Chordata; class Mammalia; order Carnivora; family Hyaenidae; genus Crocuta; species Crocuta crocuta. The sequence continues at coordinate 623 of NW_027546887.1, forward strand.
CATAGTGGAAGTGGATCCTT
>NW_027546888.1:0-642 GCF_008692635.1 Crocuta crocuta
CTATCATGGTAGATTAGGTTATTTTCAGTGAATCGACATTTCTTCCATCTGATAAAGTATACACCCGTTTGAAAAGTGTATACAGACAACAAACGATAAGTTTGGCCATGTGATTTGTTCTCAAAACATAACGTGAGTAGGCATGTGACAACTTGTTTTCACAAATTAATGTGAGTGGAAATATGATGGCTTATGAGCTCAGAGACCAGGCAGTAAGAAACACATTTCTGCTAGCTGCTACCTCTGCTATAGAAGATCATACACCAGGTGGCCTACTCTTCTAAAAATGAAATCTAGAAAGAGATCTGAGCGAATCTGTACGTAGTCTGGAGTCAAGTCCATGCATGCCCAGCTTCCATCAACCTTAACATACCCGAAATTACATGCAGGTGAATGAAAAATAAATGCTTAATTTTCAATGTCATTGCAATCTTGGGTGGTATGAAACACAACTTTAGTAATTAGTTGCAGCTACCATAAAAAATTATATTGAATTCTTTTTGAATATTCACATAATTCTTCTAGAAGAGTATAAGAATTATGTACAGAGAACATAAAGAATATGTCTATCTTCACAGATATAAATGTATTTGAAATATGAATTTATTTTGCAAATAATAATCAAGTTAAATCTCTCTTCTT
>NW_027546889.1:0-642 GCF_008692635.1 Crocuta crocuta
AAGATGCTCAACATCACTTATCATCAGGGAAATGCAAATCAAAACGATCGTGAGATATCATCTCACACCTGTCAGAATGGCTAATATCGAAACCTCAGCAAACAGCAAGTGTTCTCAAAGGTGTGGAATGAAAGGAGCCCTCATGAGCTGTGGGTGGGAATGCCAAACTCATACACCATTGTGGAAAACAGAATGCAGGGTCCTCAGAAATTAGAAATAGAACTAACATGTGACGTAGTAATTCACTATTGGGTATTTTCCCAAAGAATATGAAAATACTAATTTGGAAAGGTATATATGCACCCCTCTGATTATTGTAACATTATTTATAATAGTCGAAGTATGGAAGCAGCCCACGTGTTTATCAATAGATGAATAGATAAAGAATATTTGGTGTTTACACATAGTGGAATATTACTTGGCCGTAAAGGAGTATGAATCTTGCTATTACAACAATAAGGATGGATCTAGAGAGTGTAATGCTAAGAGAAATAAGTCAGTCAAAGACAAATATCATGTGATTTCACTCCTATGTGGAATTTAAGAAGCAAAATAAATGAACAAAGGAAAAAGAGACACACTGAGAAACAGACTTTTAACTATAGAGAACAAACTGGTGGTTACCAAAGGGGAGGCGGGGGG
>NW_027546890.1:0-642 GCF_008692635.1 Crocuta crocuta
CCCCTGCAGACCTGCCCCCTCCCTCAATCCCCCACCTCTGCAGGTGCCCCTCCAAAGCAGCTCCTGCCCCACCACACTTCAGGCAGCCCTGGCCAGGATGAGCACCACTCCAAAGTGACTCCTGCCTGGGGTGGGAGTCAGGGAGCAGATAACCCTACATGCCAGCATGTCCACTGTTCCTGGCTGTGCAGGGGGTGAGACCTGCCATTTGTGCGCCTGAACTGTGGCAGAGCAGTTAACTACGGGCTGCTGGGCTGAATGCCAGCCTCAGCAACCAATAAGCCCACAGTAGCTACAGCTGGACCTTCCAACAGCCTGCAGAGCAAACTCCTGCACACTGTAGCCCACAGCAGGTGAAGTGGGTCATTGCTGTCAGCTGGGCTAAAGGCTCGCCCATGAAAAACATGCCCACACAATAGCGTCTCAGCCAAAACAACTTGTGCATGCAACCCACTGAGGACACTGTGGAGTGCCTGATTCTGGTGACCACCAGGGGGCACTGTGCTACAAGGCAACACAGTACCTCTTCACACAAGGCCACCACTTTCAAAAGCAGGGAACAGAGCTGACCTACCTAATAGATTCAGAGTTAGACAAAATGAGGCAACAGAGGAGTATGTCCCAAATGAAGGAAAAAAAAAC
>NW_027546891.1:0-642 GCF_008692635.1 Crocuta crocuta
ACTTTCCCTATTTTTCCCATATAGCTTTCTTTTTCTGAGAAAATTTTCTTATGTCTGTTGCTTACCTACATCCTGAATCTTTTACTTTCTCCTACAGACTTCTGTTTTCATTTCTTTTTTTTTAAATACCATCATTCCATTAATCCTTCGTTGCCTATAATTGAGCAAATATCTGCTACAGATCCTTGTAGATTTTTAACCTTCCTTTACATATTTGTTTTCACGAAAAGAAGCTTTTCATTTAATATACTCCAAGGTATCACATTTGTCAGTCTGTAATATATAGCTGTCGTCTTTGTATCTTTATACAGGTATCATCTCCTTGAGGAAAGATGAGCACTTTATCTCTCCTTCTAGTCTGAATGTCAACCTTGCTGTCTCTAGGATTTTTGCTCCCAAAACTCAAACAGGAAGAAATAGAAAATTTGAACGGGTCCATAACCAGCAACGAAATTCAATCAGTTATCCAGAATCTCCCAACAAATAAGAGTCCTGGGTCAGAAGGCTTCCCAGCGGAATTTTACCATACATTTAAAGAAGACCGATTCTCCTCAAACGTTTCCCAAAAATAGAAATGATAAGACAGCTTCCAAACTCGTCTATGAAGCCAGCATTACCTTGATTCCAAAACCAGACAAAGAC
>NW_027546892.1:0-642 GCF_008692635.1 Crocuta crocuta
GGGGGCTAGTCTCCTCCCCCGTGCAGTGGCATTAATAATAGTATCTGCCTTGCAAAGTTAATAGTATCCAATTCCTTGCAAAGGAATATATGTATTCAGGAGGTGCTTAATTAAATAGAAACTTTTATGATTATGAATGTCATTGTATCCTTTTGCCTTTTACCTCAAGGGCCATAAGATACGAAAAAGGCAAATCAAGAGCAAATCCATCCCCTTTCTTTTAGGTAAAGAAACAGAATACTGTGGACAGCCTATACATTTGAAAACTTAAAAACAAAGGAAAATTTTCAAGAAAACTGTATCTTATCAAAACTGACTCAAGAAGAAGTAGAAAATCTAAATAGATAATTAGCATTAATGAAATTGAATAATAGTTCAAAAAAGCCTATTTACTAAAATTGGGCCCAGATGGTTTTATAATTTCTATCTAGCCTTCAAAGAACAGATAATTCCCTTTGTATACAAATTGTTTAGTGACTAGAAAAAATAAACGGAATACTTCTTCACTTGTTTTTTCCGGTTATTATTACCTTAATATGGAATCACAGATTAGAACATTAGGAGAAGGGAAATATGTTGTCTCATTTATGAACATGGGCACAAAAATAATAAATAAAATATTAGTAAATGAAATCCAGGGGC
>NW_027546893.1:0-641 GCF_008692635.1 Crocuta crocuta
GTGCCACTGGCATCGGCGAACAGAGGTCAGGGATGCTGCTGAGAAGCGTACAGTGTCCACACTGCACAGCACAGACTCTACTGTAAAGGATTATTTGGCCTAAAATGTCAATGGTGCTGAGGTCAGGAATCACGGATTCAGAGGGATTCTAGTTGGTAGTTCCAGCCAATACATTCTCAGTTCTAATGAGATAGTCTCTATCTCTCTGTCTCTCTCCCTCTCTCTCTGTCTCCCTCTCTCTTCCTCTCTCTGTCTCTGGAACATTCAGTTACCTAAAAATCATATTCCCCTCTTTAGTTTAAAGTAGATTTTCATAACTTCTTTTCAGAGGAAAAAGAATAAACATTCTGGTATCAAATGTCAGTCATACTAGTTATTATACAGAAGGGATTCAATATCTTTTTATGCAAGATTTTATCATTTAAAACCCATCCGTGGGCACCTGGGTGGCCCAGCCATTTAAACGTCTAACTCTTGATTTGGGCTCAGGTCATGATCTCAGGATTTGTGAGTTCAAGCCCCCCATCAGCTCTGCCCTGACAGTGCAGAGCCTGCTTGGGCTTCTCTCTCTCTCCCCCTCTCTCTGCCCCTCCCTCGCTCACATGCTCTCTCTCTCTCTCAAAATAAATAAATAAACTTAA
>NW_027546894.1:0-643 GCF_008692635.1 Crocuta crocuta
AAAAAAAAAAAAGTTGAATTTTTATACTGATCATATGTTTGCAGACACTACAGTCTGTCTCCCTGTCCCCACGCCATCTGAGCCTGGGACACCTAGATCTTTGGTGAGGAACACAGGCTCTTTGGATTAATTAATTCATTAGTTAATCAATAGGAGACATGCCTTTTAGAGGGCGCCAATGTCTAAGGACTCTAAGGCCGAGCATAATGGCTTCAAGAAGCCATTAGGTGGAAACCACAGTGAGTCATTTAAAAAGGTTTTGAAATTAGATCAGAGGCTAGCTGTCATCCTTAGGAAATTTCCCCTCCTCCCAATATCCGAGGTATCAATTTAAATTGCTGCTATCAGATGGGCAAGAATTATTTCTACCTTTTAGCATTCTTGTGGTCTTATAAAATGCAAGTGGCTGACCTCCCAAATAGTCATTCAATGCGTGGATATTAACAAAAGGAAACTAATGGTAAATCAGCTGTTTATGTTCCCAAATAGAAACTAACTGGTGGTGTAAGGAAGTCTTCTAGATAAAGAAAAAGATAGACTCAGGGGCAAGGCCTAGCAAGATAGGTTATCCCAGTGTGTCCCAGAACTCACTCAGATATCCTGTGACTCAGTTTCCAAATTAACAAAGCAGAAGTATCACTGA
>NW_027546895.1:0-642 GCF_008692635.1 Crocuta crocuta
TTAGGCAAGGATTCTCAAATGATTATAAACCACTCATATAGTGCCAAAGTAACACTCCCTGGGTAACTTTCAGGTCATAAAGGATCCAATCCCTAACTACAATGATGGGGCAAGGCTATCCAGATCCTAATTCACTGTTTAAACTGAGCATCACTACAGCAGGTCATCTAGATGTTATGTGTGTCCTGATGTGAAGCAATATGAAGTACCCAGTATCACCCATGATATATTCTAGGCAAATATTTAACTTGAACCTAGCCTTTGAAACTTGCTTTCAGCTTACAGGAATTTACCATGGTAAGAACAAGTCAAACACCACCATGAGAAAGCAACAGGACATATCCCAAAGATGTGACATTCTGCATAACAAGTGGCACAGTCCCTTCTGTGAGTCATGGAACAAAACGTGGGACAGTGTTAAGTCACATGAAGGGAGACCATGGGCAATGTATAGTCCCATATTGGACCCCAGTTTGAAAAAGCAACTGAAATTTCTAGGACATTTTGGGGGCAACTGGGGAAATTTAAATATAGTCTGATTATCAGATAAAATGAAATCATTGTCATGAAAACAGCTATGTGTTAAGCAAACAGATTCAAATACAGCAAACACAATATACTACTCTGGTTAAAAAAAAAAAC
>NW_027546896.1:0-643 GCF_008692635.1 Crocuta crocuta
ACTGAACAAATGGAATAATGGGATGTGACAGAGCTTGAACATTCCCCTCCAAAATGTCTAATTGATCCTTTAAGGCCATTAAGCTCTCTGCCCTCCTGGATTCTGAACTCTGCCCTTTTATTTCTTCTAGTTTCAGCTGCTGTCCTCGCTGCTTACTCGCTTGTGTTTCAGACAGAAGGAGGTTTCAAAAGACCCTAGAACAATGCTTCTCAGCTCAGTGTGTCATGTTCACAGGCAAGGATGGAAGTCAAGGCTAAAGGCATGTGAGGACTGGTCCTACTGCCCACTGCTTGGAGGGGGCTGACCTGGCTTGCACTGCCTGCCTGACAACCCGAGAGCAAACTTGTAGCAGTGCAGGTCTCCTAGCATCACACAAGTTTAAGGATTTCAAAATCCATTCAACAAACCTCAGTTGAATGCCTACTTCAGTAGGTGCCTGACTCTGTGCCTGGGTCCGGGGACACAGAGGAAAGTATAGGCCTCTGAACTGCCATAACCTCACAGCTCAAAAGCTCCTGGGTGTTCTTTCTCAGTCTCTGCCTCAGGCCCTTTATTAATGTGTATGTTTCTCAAGTTTCTGTCTTTTCTCAAGGGTACACCCTCCCTGGTAGATGTAATCCAGGCCTATGGTCCACAGGTGGAC
>NW_027546897.1:0-643 GCF_008692635.1 Crocuta crocuta
GCCACAGGGTTCGTCACACATTTGGGTATATAACACTTCCCTCAACCTTCCAGACATGTGTCTTCCAACATGACTCACTCAGTGAAACTACATGGCAACTGAATGCTACCTTCCTCACAGTGTTGTTTTACAGGCCTGAGCATTCCGCGCTTCCGTCACTGGTCTCCCTCATTTGTACTCCAACACTACTAACGGAGCGAAACAAGATGTTAGTGTAAGGAAGGGTTTCCCCACAGTGGTCTTTCAGAGCTCGGTATGTAACACTTACCACATACTTCCATGCACGTTTTCAAACGTCACTCACTTAGGGATACACGATAGTGACCGAACGCTGCATCCAGCCCAGCGTTGTTTCCCAGATTGAAGCGGACTGCAATTCCGTCATTGGTCTCCACGTCTGTTTTTTCAACACTACTAACATAGTAAAACAAGCTGTTATTTGAATGATGTGTCCCCCGCCACCCCCGGTTTGGCTCACAGAGTTGATTGTATAACACTTTGCTCATATCTCCATGCGTGTGTTTTCAACATGACTAACTCTGTGAAACAAGATGCTAACTCAATGTTGCATTCCTCACCCTGTTGTTTCTCAGAGATGAGCATACTGCACTTCCATCCTTGGTCTCAGCATCTGTTTTTCAAC
>NW_027546898.1:0-643 GCF_008692635.1 Crocuta crocuta
CTTCAGATTCTGTGTCTCCCTCTCTCTGCTCCTCCCCCGCTCACGGTCTATCTCTCTCTCAAAGATGAATAAATGTTAAACAACTTTTAAATAAATAAATAAACATAAAAAATAAATGTATTTAAAAACGTGCAATAGGATAGAAACACACACATGGTGGGTACGATTTTGTAATAAGCTATCCTGGAAGGGTGGTGACCCAGGCCTGGGACCCGGAGGTGGAGGGGATGCTGCAGGGACAGGCGGTGACGTCCAACACGGTTGGGGTGGAGGTCTGCCATCTCCTGGACGATTCCTGCCCTGTCAGGCCCCTTGTAATTATTACACAGTGTGGTCAGAGTTTGTGTTTTTTGTTCTTCATGCGACCAAAATGATTTAATATTTTCACTCTGTTATGAGACAAAACAGCACATAAATACACTTTGAATCATTTTGTATAGCATTTAACTTCCCTGTGAGACCATTTTGGCTGCTTAGTTGAAGTCAAGTGACCCGCTCACATTCTGTCAATGGATGATGATTTAAAAAACAAAACAAAGCATTTTATTGTTAAAGTTCTTAAGAAAGCACAGGGTTGTAGGATCTCTAAAGTTCCTTTCAGGACAGTGAATCTATATTAATAGGGATGGAATTCTGGGAATGA
>NW_027546899.1:0-643 GCF_008692635.1 Crocuta crocuta
TGTTTCCCTCTCAGGGCCGTTTTGAATGACTCTAAGGACATTCTCGTGTCCCCGTCTGGTGCCCTTGAACGTACGTTTACATTGAGCATGTTTCTGGGAGTGGATTGGTCGTAAGATAGGAGATTTTTCGACTTCAGTCCACCCCTCACCCCTGGGGTGATGAGAGCCCCTGTCCTCTGATTTTCTCCGTCTAGTGGGTCCCAGGCGGCATCTCATGATGTCTCCAGGTAAGTGACTCCGATGGCTGGGGAGGCGGGACACGTCCTCCTGCATTTGCTGACCATTTGTTCTCCCCCTGGGATTATGGACCTTCCGGGCTCCCCATCAGGAAGCCCAGACCTCCTCCTCAAGGTCTCCCCCCCTGGCACCCACGTGGGTGACTTACTTTCCTGCGTGGGATGTGGGATTTCTCTGTGCTCACCACCTCCTGAAAGTCATCGTTTAGGGCTCAGCCCGACCCTCAGATGCCTCCCTACTGCACTCCCTGCTTTACTCCATAGCACGTCCTGGCGTCTGGAAGGACCATTTGTGTATCTGCCTGTTGACTCTGGTGCCCAATGCTCTTGCCATTTTGGAAAGTCATCCTGTTCCTGTTCTCAGCCTCTTTGCAGAGGAACCAGAGGGCTCCAGGACACTCCCCGCC
>NW_027546900.1:0-644 GCF_008692635.1 Crocuta crocuta
AACAACAACAACAACAAAGAGTTGCTGTAAGGATTAAATGAGGTGACAAATCCCCCAAACTAGACCCGGGTGGGAGCTCTTTTAATATTGCCTGTTAATAGGACACCGTGTGCATAACCTTTAACCCTCAGCAGTGACGCTAAGGGGGGGATTACTGAAGGCATTTACGGAAGAGAAAGTTAGGCCTCTGGGAGGTTGGGGTGTGTCCCAAATCACATAGTTACCCAGAGTCTCCATCGGAAGCCTTAGAAGCCACATACTGTGGACCCCAAAGGCCAAGCCCACCCTTACCCACCGCACCATGCTGCCTTCCACCTGCCGCCAGAGGGTCAGGACGAGAGGGTGACAGGGAGCTTAAGCCCTGGCAGCCCCTCTTTCATCTCTGGCCCCCATGAGTCAAGTCCTGTGCCCTTTATTACACGCTCGGAGGCATCGCATGGAAGTACCTACCCAGAGGCGATCAGCACCCGGGACTGGGCGATGGCCAGCCGCTGCAGGTTGGTCCGGTTTAAGGTCGCCAGGGCCACCCTTCCCGTCTTGCCGTTCGCTCCGGGGGGACTGGCAGGAGAGCCCACGGTCCCCGCTGCCGGCGCGCTGGAGGCCGGTCGCCGGATCGCCTGCGACGGGGCAGGCTTCACGGGGCC
>NW_027546901.1:0-644 GCF_008692635.1 Crocuta crocuta
AAGTTGGACACTTAAACAACTGAGCCACCCAGGTGCCCTGACACGCGCTACTCTCTTAATCGAGAATAGCCAATGAGGACGTCAGGACACACTACCCAAAATATTGCACCTTGGCCGATTGAATATCTTAGCTGTAGGAATTTGAGAAACTCAAAGGACAGGCAGGATTTCCGGACCTTTCCCTGAAACAGGTCATAGGCCCCTCACGTGGAAGATGCCCTCTCTAAACCCAGAGGAAAGGAGCATCCTACCCTCCAAAGACACAAAAACACCAAAAGGAATCTGAATGAACAGGCCTTGCTGTCTCCCCTAGTTTACTACACTTGGTTCATGACCTTGTCTTTTCTTGTCCTTTTACCTTTTTGTCCATGACTTTGCACTCTTCACCAAGTCTAGCCTAAAATGCTCAGGTTTAACCGTCGCTTTAGGTCACGTAGACCTTAGTACATTAACTCAATCTGTATGTTTTCCCCTTGTCAGTCAGTCTTTTGTCACGGCGAGTTTATCAGATCAGCCCCCATTTAGGAGCTGTGTCGGCTAAGTCTCTAAAGCCTTCCCATATACGAAACGGCTGGTGAACAGACCAGGCTCTCAGTAACCACTTTTGGGATAAACACAACAGTGCCGATCTGATTGTCTTGGGG
>NW_027546902.1:0-643 GCF_008692635.1 Crocuta crocuta
GGGGAGGGGCAGAGAGAGAGGGAGAGAGAGAATCCCAAGGAGGCTTGGCACTGCCAGCATAAAGCCTGACGCGGGGCTCCATCTCATGAACGCTTAAGTGACCGAGCCACCCAGGTGCCTCTGGGGTCTTGCTCTTTTAATTGTGAATTTTAATCACTGCTTAAGAATCTGTCGTTTGATCTCTCTACCTGCAATCGTTTTGTTGGACATTGACATTGTCTCCTTTTTGGTTGGGCAGTGGGGGCCATAACGAATCGCACTCTATTGGATGTCCTTGCACAGAAACCTTTGGACAGGTATCTGCTTGCTGGACACTGACATGTAGAGGGTGGGGGTTCAGAGAGCCATAGAACTAGATCCCTACCCTCAAGAGGACCCCATCCCATGGGACCAGCTGATCAATGCATATGGATAAGTGGGCCAGGCGGCTATAGGAGGGTGGAATGGGGCCCTGGGAGCAGGAGGAAACCCTTCAGGCCCCAGGGCTCTGGAGCCCTTGTGTGTGAGGTGACATCTGGGCAGGTGGGCCACCAGATGGAAAGGTTGAGATGGCGGGGCTGCCCTCTGACTTGGGGACAGGGACACCCTTTCCCCGAGACCGTCAAAGAAAGGCCTGGACCCTGGCGCAGGCTCTGAGAGCCCA
>NW_027546903.1:0-644 GCF_008692635.1 Crocuta crocuta
ATAAAATAAAATAAAATAAAATAAAATAAAATAAAACAAAATAAATAAATACCATGTGGAAGACGTGCCCTGAGTGAATTATTGCCTTATGATACTGGCTGTCTGGTTGGTCTCTAAGGATAGCTGTATGTATTGCTATATTTGTCACTCCAAGGAGATCTTTTTTCCATTCATAATCAGCCCTGTGTGGAAGAAAAAGCCAACAGGGAGGACCCCATATGTGCCCAAGTAGAGCTCCTGTGGAGGTGACTTGTGAGCTCTACATGCCCACTCCAGCAGACATGTGGCAACCTAGCAGAGTGGAAAATTGCTAATGGAGACATTTGCCAACCTAACTGGGGTCACAAATGTTTACATGGATGATATAACCTTCTGTCTCAGAGTGACTAGAAGATAAGTCACAGAAGCACAAATTCCTGCCAAATATACTCTTTCTGAGATTATCTTCCTGAGATAAATTCTCCATAGCAAACCTTGCCTAGGAATACATATTCCAGGGTCTCCTGTGTCCATCATTGTGAAAAAAGAGGGAGCTTGACTTTTGGACCCTCAGGCCAAGTCCACTGCTACTGCCTCAAAGGCCTGCCTTGGCAAGAGTATAACTAGTACATCAAACCCATGATAGCATGGATATTATGGGCTAG
>NW_027546904.1:0-643 GCF_008692635.1 Crocuta crocuta
TCTCTCCCCTAGAAATAAATAAAAAATATTAAAAAAAAAAAAAAAGAATGTGATCCTCAAATCTAAAGGTTGGATGATAGCAAGTCTCCACTAAGCTCCAAGGTTTGATCACTTTTACACTAGCTTCTAACTAAAACAGTAATACTGGTAACACCAATAAACATACTCAAAGTCTGAAAATGTTTCAATTAACATTTTAAGGATTTTTTTGGTAACATAAGTCCTACTATGTGGGACCTAACAAATGTGCTATGTAACTCTTATTCAGTTTTCTCACATAAAGAAGGAACTATCCATCTCTACTCATTCACACTCAACTTCTACTAAACATACAATCAGTGCAAGTTAATACCCCTGGAAGTTGACCTCTGTTCTCCACATTTTGCTCTTCTAAATTCCTACCACTTGCCTTTACTATTCTTTTTAGTATTGCTTTATATTGTCTTAAATTCTTCTGTAACTTCTTCACATATACAGCATGTTTCATTGTTGAGTATCATCCATATTAACTAAGACAGACATTGTAAAATAAGATTTAAATAAGTTTTTTTCCAATCAGTTAATAATGCATTTGTCCAAAGAAGAAATTGTTGGGGCACCTGGGTGGCTCAGTTGGTTAAGTGTCCGAGTTTGGCTCAGGTCA
>NW_027546905.1:0-644 GCF_008692635.1 Crocuta crocuta
AGCACAGAGAAAGGAGGGGACCTGAGGTCACACAGCAACTATAGATTCACTGTTCGTGTCCTCCCAAAATTCCTACATTGAAAACCTCATGCCTGAGGTGACGGTATCAGGAGGTGGGGCCTCTGGGCAGTGATTAGGTTGTGAGGGCAGAGCCTCCACGGATGGGATTCGTGCCCTGACAAGAGAGGCCCCAGAGCGCCCCTCTGCCCCGTCCACCTCATCTTCCCTGGGACTGTGGACGCTTCATGCAGACCCCACTCCTCAGCACCCCCACCCCCTTCCTCGCTGCATTTTCCCCTCAGCACTGATGGTCTGACAAACCACTTCTCACCTGTGTATACTGTCTGTCTCCCGCACCGGAGGGTCAGCTCCATCAGGACACAGGCCGCGCCCACCTTGTGCTCAGTCCCAGCACACAGTAGGCGCTCAACGATTATTTGTTCAGTGAGGCTGGCTGCGCTCCTGGGTACAGGAGACACAATTCTTTCCTCTGGATTCCCCCTCGTACGGGGCAGAGAGATATTTGCTCAAGCATCTGACGCTTAGTTTCTGCTCAGGTTATGATCTCATGGTTCAAGAGATTGAGCCCCTCATCGGGTTCTGTGCTGACAGTGCAGAGCCTGCGTGGGATTCTCTCTCTCCCT
>NW_027546906.1:0-644 GCF_008692635.1 Crocuta crocuta
AGGGTTCCCTTGTCTGAGGCACCCCAGCTAAGGCCAGAGACACCCCCGGCCCCTCCCAGCTCAGAGAACAGAGCGGAGGCCAGATGCCCACACAGCGCTGGCTCAGGGTCCGAGCCCCTGTCCCCCATCCTCACGTGTTAGCAACACCTGCTGTCCCCACCGGTCAGCCTGTAGGTTCCCAGACGATCTCCCTCGTAGAGGGAAATCCCATCTTACTTTGAGCGAACTGTGGAGAAGACAGGTCCGTCCCCAAGTTCCAGATTCTCCCACCAGGGAAATGCTCTCTAACCTACAGCCTCAGGCTGGGGCCCAGGCCGACCTCAGCCCCAGTCGCTACCCGGCCTTGTTACTCAAAAAGGAAATCATTTTGAAATTTTAAAAGATGACTGAAATACTTCATTACAATTATTAACTCGGTTAAGGGCCTTTGCCCAGTTCCAAATTCCTAAATAGGCTTCATTTAAAGGCCCCAGAGGCACCAAGGGACAGTTTTAACGCGGGTCATCAATTCGAAAGCACTGGAGAGTCTAAGAGGAAACATACAATAAGTCCCCCACCCCACCCCCGCAGTCATTATGTAGAAAAGAGAGAGAGAAAATCCCCTCCTCACCCCGCGGGCCCCTTTTGTGTTGTTCTTGCCAACG
>NW_027546907.1:0-644 GCF_008692635.1 Crocuta crocuta
GATAGATAGATATAGGGATGGATGGATGATACATAGATACACAGATACATAGATAGATATAATGGATAGATGATAGGTAATAGAATAGATAGATATAAGGATGTATGGATGATGGATGGATAGATGATGGATGAGTATAGAGATAGATTGATAGATTTAGGGATGGATGGATGGATGATAGATAGGTAGGTAGGTAGATAGATAGAACATAATGATAAAATGTACCTACGTGAAAACACAGTTAAGAAAAAAGGAACATGAGTTTTTCCACCCTATAACCCTGAGGCAAAGGAATTATGCTAATAAAAAAAGCAAAACAATGGCAAAAACAACATTTTCATCTGGAATCGCTCTTCCAGCAAAAGACAATGAGGCACAAGCAGAATAGCAAACACTTCTGGCTGCATTAGCACAGGCGGGATAATAGGGGTTGTTACAAGGAGAGGAGAATCAACATTAGGCGTTTTAATCAATTATTAGTAGGCACGGAGCTCTGCCACATTTGGGAAGGTTGAATGTAGTCGCAATTTCTTGGTTTTTATTTTTATTTTGTTTTATGGTTGACCATCCCCTTTCCATGTGATGGAATGCAACTCACGACGTGTCTTTATGAAGCAGAATCTTGGGCTCTCTGCTACCCAGGA
>NW_027546908.1:0-645 GCF_008692635.1 Crocuta crocuta
CCCCCCTTACCTTTTCCTCTGTCCCACTCTCGGACATGGGGCATTCCGGGCCGGGTATCCTTCCTCTCCTGAACAATGACTTCCACTTTGCTGCTCTGGGCAGCAGTACGTGGGGTTGGCACAGCTTCTGGTTCCGGTGGTGAAGACTCAATAACATCTATTTTTTTGCAAGAGAATAAGACATCATTAAAATAAAACTCAAAGCTATTTTTAAAATAAACATTAAATAGAACATGCTAATCTTGAGAGTAAAAGTAATATCCAGTATTTAACGAGTACCTCTTTTGGCCCAGGCAGTGGACTAAGTACCATGTATACAATAATTCATGTAATTCTTATAATAACCCTAATAAAGTCAGTGTTAGTATTCCTATTTTATAAATGAGGAAGATTAAGCTCAGAAATGTTACCCAGGTAGAAAATGACAAGAGCCAGGATCCGAACCCAGGTTGGATGGATTTGAAAGTTCCTATGCTTCCCACCATGCCACCCTGCGTCCCCAGACCAACAACTGGGGGACCAGAAATTCCCCAATCACTCCACTAAAATAAGAGTCTCAGACAAAGCAAGGGGACACAGAGGGATGAAGAGCCAGGTGTGGCAATGCTGTGGGTTCTTCACCCTGGGCTAGATTTTAAAAGAAAA
>NW_027546909.1:0-645 GCF_008692635.1 Crocuta crocuta
CACAATAAATCATCCGCTTTCTAGCCCGTCAGTGAACAAGGAAGTTGGCAGAGGATAACGCACTGTTCTCTTGAGAGCCAGGATTCTTCTTTACTTATATTCTTATTTTCTATAAAAGTTTATGGCTTTTTTGTTGTTGTTGCTGTTGCTCTTAAAAGAATCGTACCCTCCCCTTCACACAGGAGAGTGAAGGATTTCTTTTTATTCTGAGGAAATCTAACCAGCGCATTGGCCCAGTGTTGATGTAGCCCCACAGAGGACGAGCAAAGATGAATGGAGCTGTGGAGACCCGGAGAGCAGATATCTGCTTCCTTAACCCCGCTTTCTGGTTAAACAGGCTACTGTTTTGCTTTAAACAGTCTTTCTTCCCTCCTCCCCCACCCCCACTCAGTACCCTGTGACTCTGTAGGAAGCATCCCGCCCATCGCGGAGGATAAAATGATTCTAATTAGATGGGTTCTGCCTGGCCCAGATAGTTTCTGGCTTCTATACATTAAATCTTACTGCCCAGCCCTCCCTCTGCATCACAGGGAAGAATGGCCAAGCTCCCCTCCTCTTTGTGTTCTCTTTGAGAAGAGCTCAGTGCCACACACGGAGCACTCGGCACTGTCACCTTGCCGGGTCGGGTTCTGTGCGGGACACTCC
>NW_027546910.1:0-642 GCF_008692635.1 Crocuta crocuta
ATGTGGAAACTAATTTGACAATAAACTATTTGTAAAAAAAAATCTTTTTAAAATAAATAAAATAAAAGTCTTCAAGAAACTTTACCAAGCTCTTTGAGAACAAGAATTAGAAAATCACAGATTTATAGTCTTTTATAATTTCAAGAAAACTAGCAGATTTTTACTTATGAGAAAACTTCTTCCTAAAAAGTTTTGGAATAACTGATGTCACATAGATAGTGGAACTAAACTAGAACTCAACCCCACTCTGTCTTATTTGCCTGTGAATGTCTCATGTCCCCTAGCATAGCATTTGCTATGCTTTTAAATTTTAAATTTTCTTTCACGTTTACTTATTTTTCAGAGAGAGAGAGAATGCGAGTGGGGGGAGGGGCAGAGAGAGAGGGAGACGGAATCCGAAGTGCAATGAAATGCACTAATTCATTTTCTTGCATTCCTAGGATAAACATCATTTGATCATGATATTGTAATTTTTATAAATTGCTTGAGTCAATTTGCTAATATCTTGTGAAGGGTTTTTGTTTCTGTGCTCATGAAGAATATTAATTTTAGTATTCGGTTTTTGTAATGTCTTTGCATGGATTTTTTAAAAATTTGTTTAGCGTTTAATTTATTTCTGAGAGAGAGAGAGACAGCATGAGC
>NW_027546911.1:0-645 GCF_008692635.1 Crocuta crocuta
GTGAGGTCGGGTAGCCTGGTGTGTAGGGACCTGGTCCCTCTCACCTGCCCTCAGGGAGATGGGCCTTTGCCCAGTCAGAGCCAGTTCGGCAGAAGGGGCCAGGCTGACGGAACTCTGTGAGGACGGCCGGCCCGACAGCTCTGTTTAGTTAACTCTTCCTGAAATGGAGAGGGCCCATCACTCGCTGCCACCATCTCTCTAGAAGCCAAGTGTCCTCACAAAAATCCATGAGGACTTACATGTCCCGTGGGCCCGGGGAGCCTGGTGAATACTAATCTCCCTTCTGAGGTTGAATACCCCAATCAAGTACTCCGAAACACAGCCCGCGATGCCCGCGTGCCTGCCAGCCCCGGGTGCATGGGGAAGCCCAGGTGCTGGGTGGGGGGGTGCCCTGCCCTGGTGCCAACATAGTGCACCCCCGACCCCAGAGAGGAAGGTGGTCCCCGAGGAGATCTCTCAGACCTCGTCCCACGCACCACTGCAGACACCCTGTTGCAGAAGAACAGGGAGACTGAAGAAGAAGCGTTAATGTGCAGTTGAAGCTAAGATAATAAACAGATGCTCTAATTAGAGGTCTTCTCAAATCATCAAAAGCTCATTTACAAGGGGAGACGGCAGAGGGATTCGGTGCCGGGGTGGAGCTCT
>NW_027546912.1:0-646 GCF_008692635.1 Crocuta crocuta
CCTCCCATTGTTTCTTCCATAACAATAGTCAGAGGGAGGGAATGTTTCACAATATCCCACTTTCTTAAAATCCTCCAATGACATCCAACTGCAACCAGAATGAAACACAAACTATGGTGGCCTACAGGACCCTGCTTATTCCCTATCTCATTTCCCTTTACTCTTCTCCTTATTCACTATGTTCCTGCCACAGTGGCTTCTTCTCTGTTTCAAGAGCATGCCAAATTCATTCCTATTTCTGGGCCCTTTATATCATGTCTTCCATATGGAGTACTTTCCTCTAAGTTGTTTGCATAGGTGACTCCTCATTATAAAGGTCTCAAATGTAATCTCCTCAGATAAGCCTTTCCTTCCTTTCTCTAGCTAAATGGTTCCTCCTAAATTGTTTCTGTCACAGCACTTCTCAGAATCTAATATTAGAGCATTTTTATTTATCTATTTATTATCTCTCTCCACCAAAATGGAAATTTCTTGAAGATGTGGACTACCTCCCTTGCTCTGTTGCTTTAGAACTCAGAAAAATACCTGCTTCATTATAGTTAAATATTTATTGAATGACTGCTTAGATATCCTTTGCCGAAATTGTTTATCTGGGAAGACCTCAATGATCTTCTAATTGGACAGCAAAAATATGAAAATATTTTTT
>NW_027546913.1:0-646 GCF_008692635.1 Crocuta crocuta
CTCTCTCAAATTAACATTATTTTTTAATAAAAATTAAAACCAATAAGGGGAAAAAAAACAAAACAGAATGTGTTATCAGATGCAGAGAAAAACTGATGGTTGTTACAGGAGATGTTGGAATAAATGAAAAAAGGGGAATAAAAGGTGCTATCTTTCAGTAACAAAATAAATTAAAAATGGGTATGTAGTGTACAGCACAAGGAATATATTCAATACTACTCTATCAACTTTGTATGGCAATAAATAATAACTAGCCTCAATTTTACTAAATCACTATATTTTACACTAGAAATTAATAAAGTATCTCAGGTCAATTATATTTTAGTTAAAAAAATCTTGCTGAGTGCACAAGGGTTTAATATAATAACATTTTCTACTCTCCTAACCACACAGATCTGATTTTGCAGATATATTCTTACTCTCATTCTCTTTGAATTACCTCCTCCAATTCTCAGATTGTAATGAATAGTGTCAGAGAGAGATTTTTCAAGCAGTTTGAAACATTTTTAAAGCATATAACTAATACTTGTTACAGCGTTGTCCTTTGGGGTATTCTAATGTAGCTCAGAACTACTAGATACTCGAAGGAGGCAAGATGGTGGAGAAGTAGGGAGATATGTACATTTTGCCTGCACCCATCTCTCAG
>NW_027546914.1:0-646 GCF_008692635.1 Crocuta crocuta
AGGAGACTGGTTGGGATAATGGACTTAGTTAAAAGCAACTTAGAGTCGATTCTGAGCTCCTCAACTTACAAAGAAAGAGGATAAATCTCAGAAAAATTGGTTTGACTGAGGTATGGAATCCAGTCAATTTTTTGATCTCCCAAAGTCCATCAATGGTTGAAAAAAATAGAAATATATGGTGCTGGCCTCAGATTCATAAAATATTCCAATATAGATTTGTGAGGCTATTTTAAATCAAGTCATTTTCAACATAGATATAGGTCTATGGGGTTGAGAAAAAAATACTTTAAATTCCTGTTCAATCATATCGCCTAGAATGTTCTATGAAATCTCAGTCTTCTAGTCCTGTTGAAAGTTGAACAACCTTATTCTACTGCATTTTAAATGATAGAAGGATCAGTGTGGTAAATGATATAGTTTATCACAGTTTTTAAAAAATTTTACCAATATACTTCAAAATGAAGAAATGTCAATCTCAGAAGTGAAAAGGTTGGGTCTTAATCCCTGAAAGGCCCAGGGCCTCTAATTATACTCTTCTCTTTAGTGACAGTCTTGGTGCCCAAGGAGAAAGGAAAGTAGTGGTAATAGAGAAAGAAAGACAGACAGCAAGACGACAGAGAGACAAAGATATAGAAATATGGAAATA
>NW_027546915.1:0-646 GCF_008692635.1 Crocuta crocuta
AAATGTCTAAACTACCCAAAAGAATCTACACATTTAATGCAATCCCTATCAAAATACAACCAATACCCACAGAGTTAGAATAATTCTAAATTTTTTATAGAACCACAAAGGAACCAAAATGACTAAAGCAATCTCGGACGGGGAAAATAAAGCAAAATTCCAGAATTCCAGACTTCGAGTTGTAGTGCAAAGTGATAGTTATCCAGATTGGTATAGTACTGTTCACAAAAACAGACACACAGATCAATGGAACAGACTAGAAACCCAGAAAAGAAACCACAAATATATTGTCAATTAATCTCTGGCAAGCAAGAAAGAATATCCCAATGGAAAAAGGATAGTGACTTCACCAACTGGTGTAGGGAAAAGTGGACAGCTACCTACACAAGAACAAAAGTGGACTACTTTCTTACGTGATACACAGAAATAAATTTCAAATCCTAGAAGAGAACACAGTAACATCTTGGATATCAACCTTAGCAATGTCATTTTTAAATGTATTTTTAAGTGTTTATTTATGAGAGAGACAGAGCATGAGCGGGGTCAGAGAAAGAGGGAGAACAGAATTCAAAGCAGGCTCCAGGTTCCAGCACAGAGCCTAATGCAGGCTTGAACTCAGAGATCATGAGATCATGACTTGAGCCGA
>NW_027546916.1:0-646 GCF_008692635.1 Crocuta crocuta
CCGTGTAATTCTGACAGTGAGGTTTCAGACACCTCCTGACCTCCATCCCCCACCCCAGGTGTCTCCATCACATTCACAAAGTATTTTCAAGTATGCTGGTGACTGGAGTCTGATTTTGCGCAGAGCCTTCTGTTTCTTGAGACATAACCCTTAAGCTAGAGAGGCGGATTTGGAAACCACCCTTATATTTGCAATAGAGCTTTAATGAGCTTTATTATTTACCCTGTTGGTCAAAACCAAAGCCTCCTCCTTAAGTAGTAGATGAGAAGAGGTTCATGGAAGTCACTGTGTAAACACACATGTACATAGACAGAATTCCTAAAACCCAGGAGTTTTTCTAGGAGGTAGAAAATGGTTCTATGGCAGTTATGCTACCCTTGATAAGAAAAAGTTAACATTTTTCTACTGTCTCTTCTATGTTTTCTCATGAGGAAAATTTTACTTTATTTTTAATTTGTTTTTGTTGCTGTTGTGGCTTTAGGTTACAGTGCAAATACTCTTATAGTCCCCAAATTCTAACAAAATGGTAAGTAACAATTCCCCTTCCTTACTACCTCCCTCCAAAATTCATCTCTCTTTTGGGAAGTAACAGCAATGAAAAATGTGTGTGTTACCTTAAAATTTATTCTAGACTTTCCCTTATATA
>NW_027546917.1:0-644 GCF_008692635.1 Crocuta crocuta
CATAAAACTCTCTTGTCACTCTGGTTCCTCAGCGAACAGAATGTGATTCATCTTAACTCCTAGAGTCTCCATGTTGGATATACACGTTCCCATATTGCCCATGTCCCCTGTGATCTTCCTACTTCCCTGTAATCTAGTCACCCCACAGTGGTAATCATCCTCAGGAATCTAGATGACAAGGTGAATGGCCAGGCCCATGTAGCTTCTTACTAAGTGCCACTCAGGGAAGGAAGGATGCGTCTTCCCTGTAAGTCAAGAGAGAGGAATTTATGTAAACGAGAAATGTCTCATGAGTATATTGTATACCAAATCTGAACTAACTGTGGGATTAATTTAAGAGACATTTGATTTGAATGACCTCTCTGGAAGTAGGTGGAATAGAATATGTAACAACCCCTGTGTGCCCACTGTCACCCTCAAGGTATATTTAAGAGGATACAAGATTCTTATTTCTCTCTCTTTCTATTGGTCAGTGTAGCTACCTTGGATCCATGGAGATACATGGTAGGGTTAGGGCTAGGGGCTGAGAAAACAGATGTACGAGTGGGTTTCCAATTTTATTATTCTCTAAAGATTACTTTTAAAACTACATCAGGGGTACCTGGGTGGCTCAGTTGGTTAAGCGTCCAACTTTGGTTCAGGTC
>NW_027546918.1:0-646 GCF_008692635.1 Crocuta crocuta
ATGAAAAGAGCTCTGGAGATGGACAGTGATGACGGTTACATAGCTTTATGAATGTATTTAATACCACTGAAATATACAGTTAAATATGATCAGGATGATAAATTTTATGTTATGTGTATTTTACCACAACAGAAAAGTTGAAAAAAAAGTATAAAATGATGCTTGACTTCACTGACAATAAAATAAGTATGGAAGAAGGCAGAGCGGGAGGACCCGAAGTTCACCTGTCTCATAAATACAGTTAGATAACACCCATATCAGTGTAAATACCCCAGAAAACAACCCAAAGGCTGGCCGAATAGACTCTCTACAGCTAAATATAAAGAGGCCACGTCAAAGAGCATAGGAAGAGTGAAAACATAGTGAGGAACTAGACAGACCTGCAGGACTATTCTGGGAGCGAGGGACATTGCAGGGGTGGAGAGGGGAAAGAAAACAGACCCTCACATCAGGCACCTCAGTCATGGGAAACCTGCACAGTGAAGACAAATGCCCGTAACATTTGGCTTGGAAAACCAGAGGGGCCAAATTTTGTGAGCTCTTACAATCAGTGCAGCTTAACATCTGGAACTTTAAAAATCAGTGGGGTTTTTCCAAACTCTGGGAGGGCAATAGGAAATTGAGTCCCTGCCCTTAAACAGCACAA
>NW_027546919.1:0-647 GCF_008692635.1 Crocuta crocuta
AACTTCTTTCAGGCTGTAGGTTTTGTGATTTTAAACTGTCCCCCAAATATGTATTTCCTTAAATGGATGAGTTGGCAGTTCCTCTTTTGTATTATAAAGGCACATTTTATGTAATTTCAGCTATAAAAGAAAATACATTCTTGCCTATTTTTGCACCTTTCCAGTGCCAGAGGAATTCAGCATGAACTCTCACATGTAAAAGTTGTTAAGCTTTCGTTGGGTTTGAATTCTATTTGTAGGACAACTGAGTGGGATCTTCAAACCCTTCCCTTATGTTGTTCACCAATTTCATACATTCAGAGAGGTCATGCCTGGTTGGAAATGTGGGCCATTTTTGTACAAACATTTCAATGGCAAATGTTACAAACGGAAAAATCGTGAACTGCCCTCAGTTTTCTCAAAGAAGTGAAAAAATTAGGCTTGTTTCTCACCTACAGATGATCAGCTATGACACTCAATACACACACACCTTCAAATTGCTGACGTCTACCTCCCACCTTTTCATTAGCAAAGAAGGACCAACAGCGCCTAGTCTTGCAGGCACACACCTTCAAGAGCTATCTACTCCGAGAAGAAGAAGCAAGAGCACTTGAGCAGAGAACTATACAAAGTTCAGGGTTTCCCTCAGGGCCTTATTTTAAGACTAG
>NW_027546920.1:0-646 GCF_008692635.1 Crocuta crocuta
CTGGCAGGCCAGCTGTGGCATGCTGTCCTGAAAGCCATGCCCTGGGGGCCCGTCTGCCCCCCTGCCCTCTGCCCATCTTGCCCGTCCCCAGAGCTCACGTCCTGTGCCAGCTACAACCTGGTTTAGCATTGCTTGCTCTCCAGAGAATCCCCGGGTCTGCTCTTTAGAATTTACATTTGTAGAATGAAAACAAGACATTGATTGTCTCTTTGGTGGGAAGGGGAGCTCCCCACAACCCACGTCCCCAGGGTGAGTGCGGATCTTCAGGTGGGAGGGGCCTGCAGCCCTTCTTACTCTTTGTCGCGTGCAGCCTCTGTGGCCTGTCTCAGCTGCCGGGCATGAGGGCCCAGGGGCCGCAGAGGAGGAGACAGTGGTCAGCGTGGCCTGCCTTGACCCCTGCCAAATGCCAGGGCCGGGCAGCACAGGTTTTGCTGGGGAGAGAGGCCAACGGGGGAAACTGAGGGGCTGGATCAGTTACCCACAGATCTGTAACAGGTTGGCCTAAAACCAAGGAGTGCAGGGCATTCATCCTCACGATTCTGCTGGCCGATTCTGTAGGTCCCATGGGGCATTGGCCCCCGTGCTGGCGGGGCAGTCCCTGCTCTCTCTCCACCGGGCAGCCCTGGGATTTGCAGGCGGGCTCCGG
>NW_027546921.1:0-647 GCF_008692635.1 Crocuta crocuta
TGTTAATTTTTAATTAAATTTAATCTTATCACCAAAACTTAGGAAAAAATTATGAAATAAAAGTTGCTACTTTTAACTGCTCAAAACTGAAAGAGAAATAAAAAGAAAAATATAAGACCTTTAAAATAAAAATTTACTATAGACGAGAGTCAAGAATGTATATAAATTCCTTTATGCCCAATAAATTGGTTTAGTGCCTAAATTTTACTCATTTCAATATCTTTTCTGTTTTCTCTTATTTGGTGTCTTAATTATATTTCCACTTGTTCCCTGCAGCAATATAACTTTAATCAATGCTGTGGAGAATACACACAGCACTCCCAGATTCTCTAAATGAACTCTAATCCATGTCTTGCTCCATTATCAAAGGGTCCTTAGGTAATTTTGGTTACTAAGAAACACCCTTCTCTGTATTATCTCCCATATAGATCAAGTTGTAAATGTACATATTCATTCATTCCTACAACATGGTGAGGATAATTCTCTTATTTACGTCCAGTTTAAAAATAAATCGCATATGAACATTTTAATTTAATTTAATGAATTTAACGAGCATTCTTAAATTGAATGTATTATTTTTCATATGTTTCTCATCTTCCTATTCAGTTGCAAATAAAATTTGAAAAGCGTCTCGCTTTAGTGATTCA
>NW_027546922.1:0-647 GCF_008692635.1 Crocuta crocuta
AAAAATGTAGCAACATGATAGGGTAGTACTAGTAATGTAGCAAAATTGACTAGATAAAGGAATAGATTTTCACAAAGAAAAGAAAATATGTGACAAACTGTTTTGCTCCTAAATTGTCTGTGAGCTCCATTGCCCTATGGATGAAGTTGCTCTATAATTACTTTTGCTAGTCCACAGACTTTACTGCTTGGCAATGCCTAATGAGCTCCTACTTTCATTTATGGGAGTCAATGATTCATAGGGTGCACAGAGAAATCTTTTATCAATTAGGTATAAAAGATCATATTCCCATCTTGATTTGTATCAGCCTTGGATAGAAACCACTTTTGCCAAGCACCATAGTTCATCAAGACATACTATTTATATGTTTCACAGCCACACTCAATTCTAACTCAATTTCCTAAGACAAAGTACTGCTGTAAGTGGAATTCGGGAAAACAAGGTAGTTGTAGCTTGCAGTAGATTCTACAGGGGAAAATAAATCCTGTGATCTGTTGCTATGTTAACGTTAAAGAACATCAAGTCTAGGGGAAAATATACACTGTGTCTAGTTGGAATCTATAGCTGCCTCACATGATAAAATATGAGTCAAAGTAAATATCCTTTATTTCATTTGTGTTGATGGAATTTTGGCTTTACTACATAGA
>NW_027546923.1:0-647 GCF_008692635.1 Crocuta crocuta
TGCTTCCCCTGCTTTTAATTGTAAGTCTAGCGAAGGGGAGCTTCTCGAGAGCTGAAAGGAAGAGCGGAATCCAGCAGGACCAGATCCACCCAGGCAGGAAACACACAGTGACGACACCCAGATAGATCCCCACCTCCTGAGGCAGCTCCAGCAACTTGGGCTCAGCTCTGATGACACCCA
Source organism: Crocuta crocuta (assembly GCF_008692635.1). Lineage (NCBI taxonomy): Eukaryota > Metazoa > Chordata > Mammalia > Carnivora > Hyaenidae > Crocuta > Crocuta crocuta. Next base: position 181 of record NW_027546923.1, read on the forward strand.
GCCCCGCTCCCTCCTGGGCCATTTGGGGGGATTTTCTCCAGACTTCGTGCTGCAGCACCAGGGGGAGTGGCCAGTGGGACACTAAGAAAGGGGCTGAGGGGTTCTACAGAGAGGTTTCAGACACGCGGCAGATGCAAGGCCTCAGTGCCTGTATGAGACCAGGTACTTTCGGGTGGGATTTATAAAAGGAGAGGATGGGGGAAAGCTCCAAAGACTTGCTTATGGATGGCAGAGGGACTTTGTGCAAGACACGAAGGAGGAGGTGAATTACCAGCACCAAGTGGGTCCTTCTGTCTGAATCCCTGCCATCCTTGGAGTTGCCTTCCTTTGAACAGGGCATCAACGATGTTCGGGTGGCTGTTGACAAAGGGCAGTGGAGAGTTAGTGGAGGTGCGAACCCGTGGCCCTCTGCTCTTGAGCTGATGGATCCTGACGAAAGGGTGATGGGCCTTCAGTTCTGGGCCCTC
>NW_027546924.1:0-647 GCF_008692635.1 Crocuta crocuta
TCTGAAGGGTCCCTGAGGCACATGGGGGGTGGGGGAAGGGGAGAGGTTTTTATATGGTCTCCGAGCAGGTCGTGGAGGGATGGAAATTGCTAGAGAATTCCTCCAAGAACAAGGCAACGGGCAGACACCACTCCCCCCCGCCCCCAGGGCCTGGACACGGGCCCCTGCAGGACGTACTACCTGACTGGCTGGCATCATGCCCTCCCCCTCCCACAGCCCACCCAGCCGGGCACTGAAGGGCCGGCCCCTCCGCGGGGTACCAGGCTTGCGACGCCAGCACCCCACGCGCTGCTCTGGCCGATCCGGTCTCTCCAACAAGCTCTGTCCAGAACCGTTAGAGGCTGGCGCTCCAGGCCCCGCAGCGAGCGGCCAGTTCCCGCGGGGCCCCCTCCCCACAGGGCTCCTCCGGGGGCGGGGGGCGTGGGGGGAGAACCCCCCCCAGATGGAGGCCCCAGCGGTGGGCTCGGGGCAGACGGTCCGCGTGACCGCGGGCCCCACACGCCCATCAGGGCTCCTCAGGGGACACCACGGGCAAAGCGCCCTCGGTTCGCGGCTACTGCGTCTCTGGTAAACGCACCATCTGCTCCACTGAGGTCCGAGGTGTCCCCGGATCGGCAACTAACCCCCAGGGAGCGAACCCTGCCCAC
>NW_027546925.1:0-647 GCF_008692635.1 Crocuta crocuta
AAATCAACACATTCTTTGCACAAGGAATGCTTTAATAATTCCCCAACTATAAAAACTTCTTCACTGTGGTCCTCTCTTGGTTTGCAAATGGCAGTCAGGAAGCAGAGGCCTGGGCCTGGGTGGCTACAAGGAGGAAGCCCTAGGAAACCATGTATTCCTGGGGCTCCGGTCAGTTCTTTTTTAAAATGGGAAGGAAAGAAAATAACGCAAAGTGGAGGCAAGAGGAAGAAGAAATGAAGAATTCCCAAGTGAGAAGTGAGGAACGCTGGACTGACTCCACACCCGTCTCATCCCTTGTAACATCCCGTCATCCAGTAGGAGAGTGGCCGGCCCGCACAGTGCAACCTCCATGCCGCCCTGTGGAGAGAAGAAGGTTGGGTTCTTGCTTCCTACCTCCTACAGCACTCAGTGAGTCTCTCACGCACAGCAGTGCTCAGAATCCCCTTCATCCGTAGTTCTCTGGTCTGGCCCCCAGTGGCCCCTCTGAGCCTTCCTTTAAATTTCTCTTATCTCTGGTGTTTGTCTCCTCCCTGGTTCAGTATGCTCCCGCATTTTCAAATCCTCATCTCCACCCCCACCCCCGAAGGGGGAGCGCGCCATTTTACAGGGCTGAGAGTCACTAAACAAATGAAAAGATAAATAAATAA
>NW_027546926.1:0-647 GCF_008692635.1 Crocuta crocuta
CCCAGGTTAGCAATGCCCCTACAGTCCGCACGGGAACACATGAACCTTCTCTCACGGGGAACACACGCTGAATTTAGCCTCCCAGATTTTCCTCAGAATAAAATAATGTCAAACAGAAGACAACAAGCAACAATCTCAAGACGTACAGGGAAACCAACCACCAGAAATGAGACTCGGAAGGAACAAAACATAGGTTTAGACTACCAAGGACATCAGGTACTGAGGTCTCAGACCGAGTGTTACAAACGAGGCACGGAATGTTTACGGAAATAAAGGATAGCATCACAAACATGCAAACAGTGAGAAGTGACCAAAACTGACTAGGAAGGTTTAAAAAGGGGGGAGGGGAATACAAATAGAAACTTACAAATGAAAAATGTAAGGGTTGAAATTCAAATAAAATGAAAGGGCAGATGGGTTAAAGAGAGTATTAGATGCCACCACCACCACCAAAAAAATTGATGAACTACAATCAGAATACAGATCTGAAAAGACTGTGAAATGTCACACAAAGAGATAAAAATGTGGGAAATATGGAAGACAAATCAAGTGATATGTATGAAAAAATAATGAAAAAATGTAGCCTAACTCTAACCAGAGTACCTGAGGGAAAGAACAGGGTAAATGAAGGAAAGGTTAATATTTGA
>NW_027546927.1:0-647 GCF_008692635.1 Crocuta crocuta
GATGCCCTTAACAGAGAATCTTCTGGAAGGGGTCATAGCTTAAAGGAGGGAGAAAACCTCTAGGTGGGAGGCCAGGTGAGCAGGTCTGCTCCTGGATACCAGCAGTAACCCACACAAGGTGGACACTCTTGCCTTTAGCAAGCTGGATTGTAAATACTCCAAAATGGCCAGATGACTTTTAAAGTTGTGTGTTGTTATGCTATTAAAGAAGATAATTGGCCATTTTCCATCCAAGAGGCTGCATAAATTACTTTATCACGGAGAGCGGAGCGTTGTAGTCGTTTGTTTTACAGGCTGCAAAGTGTTCTTGTGACAAGGCTGCATTTGTAAGGTGCCCCTGTCTTCCGGGGCGGCAGCAGCCCTAACAACGCAGGTAAACTGGGCCTCGGGTTTTCATAAACAGCTTTGCCCCTTGGCCCCGTCGCGGCTTCTCTGCTGGCTGAAGCCTGTGCTCTGAGTGACTGTGATGCCCTCGCTAACGAGTTGCAGAGTATTGATTTTCTCTCGCACAGACGGCTTCTCCTCCAGAACCAGAGCTTCACCTGCGCTGGGTGTCCCCTCCTCCGTGGCTCTCAGACTCTTCAGAACAGAGCGTGTGGGGGGACAGGGGACCTCCGGCGTGGAGCCCTGCGTCCCCCCCCCCCCCC
>NW_027546928.1:0-648 GCF_008692635.1 Crocuta crocuta
CCCCCGTCAGGCCTTGAACTGAGGTCCTTCCCTTCCTCTTGTATGTACCTCTTCTTCAAAGCAGTTAAAGCCTCCTGTATTCTTTGGGGTTCTCCAGAGAGACAGGAGTAAGAGATACATAGATCTATGTGGAGATTTATATAAGAAGTGGCTGGCGCGATCTTGGAAGCCAAGAAGCCCCACAATCTGCCCTCTGCACGCCGGAGAACCAGGAAGGTGTAATTCCATTTGAGTCTGAAGGCCGGGAGCGTTCGAGAGCGCCTGCCCGGTCCTGCGGCCACTGGCTTCTGCCTCCAGTGAAGGGAGGAAGGTTTTCCACTATCATCATTTATGCATTGAATACTTCCCGTACAGGATGTATTGAATATAAAAATAGCATCTGACCCTGAGTTATTCACAATCTTTTTTCAGACAGCAAAGCAGGCGGTGAGGCGGATGGGTCAGATTCATGCACCCTTGGATTAGTTTCAGGTTGGCACACGCCATGCTAATAATGTTCTGGCTGCACCCAGAAGCTGGCCATGCTCCCCGTCAGTGTCATACATCCACACTGTTTCTTCTCTCTAATGGGAGTCTGCGGTCCTAGGTCATCCATCGATCCGGATCCTAGAGGCCTCAGCGCTCTCATCCAGAGGCCAGGGCCAACCC
>NW_027546929.1:0-648 GCF_008692635.1 Crocuta crocuta
ACCATCATTCTGTCTACCCTGTGGAGGATGAATGGGAAGAGAATGTAAGAGGATGTGGGGAGACAAGGTCCAGGAGTATAGGGTGACAGCAGAGAAGGAGCTGAATGTGAGGCATTCAGGAGATTCGAATGGCAGAACTTGGTGATGAATCGTATGTGGGTGCGTGGAGAAAGCACGGAGGCCAGGAGGATTCTTGGGTTTCTCTTGAAGAACTGGGCAGACAATAGGGGCAAAACTGGGGCCATTTGCTGGATTAGGGTAACTGCGAGAAGAAGTGAGTTTGGAAGAGAAAGAGCAGGTGAGTCTAACATGTTGCCAGGAGACATAAAAATGGAGGCACCCAGCTGTACAAAACAGTATATTGTAGCTCAGGAGAGAGATCGGGGCCACAGACATAAATTAACAATCGTTTCCTGTCACTACGATATGTATAGATGATAACGATAATTATAATAACATTCAAGGTGGGGAACAGGGCAGTCCCTTACTGAGCCAGAAAGGAAACTAATGGATCACAAAGCACAAATTCCACATTGAAATGATTAATTTTCTTATATAACAGTATGTAACATCAGTTATCAAGGGCTTAAATGAAATATGCCATAAGATTTGATAAACAATTATCTTTAAGATGAAATCCAAAAGTTA
>NW_027546930.1:0-648 GCF_008692635.1 Crocuta crocuta
AAAAAAAACAAGAAAGTAACAGAGAAGAACTATGAAAACATCCATGAAACAGTTAACAAAATGACAGTAAGTAATACCTGTCAATAATTACTTTGAATGTAAATGAACTAAATATTCCATAAAAAGACACAGGGTGACAGAATGGATAAATAAGCAACAGCCATCTATATGCTGCCTCCAAGAGAGTTATTTCAGAGTTAAAGACAAAGCTAGATTGAAAGTGAAGGGGTGGTAAAATGGAAATAGTAAAAGAAAGCCAGGGTAGCAATACTTCTATCAGACAAAATCGACTTTAAAACAAAGACTAACAGGAACCAAAGAAGGACATTAAGAGGAACAGTCCAACAAGACAACATAACAATTGTAAATATTTATGTGCCCAACATAGAAGCACTCAAATACATGAAGCAACTAATAACAAATATGAAGGAAGTAATCATTAGTAACACAATAATAGTAGTAGACTACAAGAGCCCACTAACATCACTGGATAGTTCATCCAAACAGAAAATCAAAAAGGAAACACTGGCTTTGGTTGACACACTGGACCAGACTGATCTAACAAATCTATTCAGAACATTCCAACATAAAACAGCAGAATACGCACTCTTTTTAAGTGTACATGGAACATTTTCCAGAATAGATCAC
>NW_027546931.1:0-648 GCF_008692635.1 Crocuta crocuta
GGCAGACGGGAACCCGCAGATCCTGCGGAGAGAAGAGTCCTGGGAGTCAGAGCTGCCTGCTGCTCTGGAACCAGCACCGCGCGGGTCACGCCCGGCGATGGCGCTTATCACGGCCCTGCTTTTCGGCTTGCTTTGGCTTGGTTAGGTGTGCCCAGTACAATATTCACAAAGTAAAAAAGAGGATATGATGGAAGTCAGCCTTCCCCAGCCTGCTTCAGCCTCCCCCTCGCTTCCCTCCCAGAAGGCAGCCACTGCCAGGTCTCCTTCCAGGCAGGCCTGCAGGGGGCGGCATTCTCCCCGCAACGACCTCCGCCTCTTGCTTTCTTTACCCAGCAGAGCATCTGTTACTCTTTATTCCGATGACCTGCTTTCATGTTTTTGGGCCTCTCCCACCTGACGGAATGTTCACTGAGGCCGGGTCCGTGGAATGCTTACTGAGGCCTAGTCCACGGAACACTCACTGAGGCCAGGTCCGTGGAACACTCAGTGAGGCTGGGTCAATGGAATGCTCACTGAGGCTGGGTCCACGGAACGCTCACTGAGGCTGGGTCCATGGAACGCTCAATGAGGCCGGGTCCACAGAATGTTCACTGAGGCCAGGTCCACGGAACACTTAGTGAGGCCACGTCTGTGGAACTCAGTGAGGCC
>NW_027546932.1:0-648 GCF_008692635.1 Crocuta crocuta
AAAAAAAAAAAAAAGAAAAGAAAAGCCTGAGTAGTAGTACAATAAGTAGATCTTAAATGGGATGGACATGGTAGACACTTCTTCGTGTTTAAGGAAGATGACAAGAAAGAACTGGGTCAATCTCAGAAAAATTTGTAAGAGAGATAAGACTTAGCTCATGTCTTAAAGAAAAGGACATGGCTTTTCCCTCTTGCATAGTGGGGTTGTTGAAGTGAAGCCCTGGAAACCAGCTTTGCAGTAAATAGTGTAACATTGGAGGAGCCGCATCCCTGCAGTGACAACAGAGAAGAGAATGTGAGAATTTCCTTCTAAATATAATCACCCTGTCTTGTAGTTGAGAGCTTGTGGTCTTCCGGGAAAAATCTGCTCATCTTTCTCCTTCCTTTTCTCTTTATTTCACAGCCCTTCAGCCCTGTGCACTCCATCATCCTTTCTTGCCTATAAGTGCCTATGAGGGAAACAGAATCACAGAATACGCAATTTTTAGGATCCTCAGAGATTTGAGAAGCACAATCCATGATTCATCAGGTGAGGTAACCAAGGAACATTGAGTTCTTGAAGGCTACACATTCAGTGTTTGGGCAATTCATTCACCATTCAATTTGTTCATTAATCATGTATTTTTAAGTACCTATGACATACAAAAAA
>NW_027546933.1:0-648 GCF_008692635.1 Crocuta crocuta
TCAAATCCCAGGTGTATGACCTTGAGGAAGTTACTCAATCTCTTTAAGTTCCCACTTCCTCTGCAAAATGAGATAATAAGTCTGTAAAGTGGGATGATAAGGACTGCCTCCCTCATAGGGTGGTTGTGAGACTAGTGTTTCGTGCGGGTCCTGGCATACAGTAAGTGGTCAACAAACGGTAGCTATAGTTATTGTTGAAATCATTACTATTACACAACACCACAAGGGAGTCTTTAACTTGAGACCTTGTCAAGATGGCAGAAGGATCTTTTGGAAATGCCTGAGCTCGCAGTCTGTACTGATAATAGGTAACTTTCAAGGCAAAGTATAGACAATGACCTATAAAAGAAACAAGGATCTAATGTCGATCTCTGGTTCCCCTTACTAAGCAGCATCCTTAGCTGGGAGCGGTTGGGCTAACAGTCTCAGTGCTGGGGCTGGCCAGTCAGCACTTGGTGGGCCCACGCTGCTCTTGTGCCAAAGCTGCTGTTGACATCTGGTCAGAACCCCTAGAGCTGAGCCTTACTCATTGCTTAAGCTCCTGGCCCGGGAATGTTCTGAGGGAAGTTGGGTTTTACTTGTTGACAGGAGAGGAAGGATGGCAGAAGGGCCACTTTGTCCAAACTGTGTTGGCTCCATGGCCTGCAA
>NW_027546934.1:0-648 GCF_008692635.1 Crocuta crocuta
CCCAGAAGCCTGCAGCGAGCCCTGCCCCGTGCTTGGGTTTTCTCTTCAGCTCTCCCGGGAGTTTGTGGGACTGTTTCAGCTTCTACCAAGGCCACTCCCCAGGACGCTGCCCTAACCCAGCTGCGCCTCTGGACCCAGTGGGGAGCCGAGTCCTCCTTCCGAAAACAATATGGACATGTGATTTCAAAGCGTTGCAGGATTCCTCGGCATCAAAATTGGAACATCAGAAGGACTTTCGCCCAGCTCAGCAACGTCAGCATCACGGCTGTCTGGATGCACCACCGATGCCGGGTCACTCGAGGGGGCGGGTCCTGGAACCCAAACGCTACGACTGGCCCGCCCCATGCCATTTGCCCTCAATTCAGGTCTCTGGATGTACCAGAGCACTGCTGGCCGATTGGGTGTGGTGTGTCTCGGGGTCGGGCCCTAACCGTAGCCCTAGCATTCTGTCACTCCCTTAGCCTAGACCTACCCCTCAGGTTCACCGGAACCCTGCACCTGAGCCTGATCCGTGTATGGGCCCTCACTTCAGCCCTCCCGGGAGATCACAGGACTGGTGCCACTTTGGCCCTGGCCTCTCCTGTGGAAGCAGCCTTACCCTATCCGAGCCTCTGGCCCCATCGTGAGCCCAGTCCTCTATCCGCGACC
>NW_027546935.1:0-648 GCF_008692635.1 Crocuta crocuta
GAAACTTTATTTTCCATCAACCTTATTTCCATTTCTGTTTAAGAGTCTGTGGAAGGAGCAGTTTAGGATCACTGAGGGGCTGTTCTCACCCAGTCAGGGGCCCGAGCACGGGGAGCTGCAGCCCAGGCCTGAGCGGTGGCTGAGAGCCCCAGTCTCTGCTGGATAGGCGCTGAGGACCCTGCATGCCTCAGACCACCTGAGACTTCAGGTTGAGTAGCAATAAATTCGGGACATGGGGCAGTCCATTCACCTGGAAATTCCTCCTTGGTCACAGCCTTTACAGCACTCACCTGCTCTTCCTTTTCAGTCTCTCAGGATCTCTGTAGAAGGAGAGGTCAGGGGTGGCCTCGCATGGTGTTCACAGAAGATGGTGCTATGCATGTGCAGAACTTCCCGGGCCAGGATCCACCACCTCGGACCCACGGAGCGAGCTCCCTTGCTGTTGCGTGGGGTGGCAGTGTCCACACAGCACCGAGGAGACTCTGGGTTACACAGCGCGATGGTAGGTGGGTTAACATAGGACACCTCTGTGAGAGGCGGGCGGTCAGCCCTGACTCAGTAACCACCAGAAGACACGGCTCCCAGAGGGCTGCCTGGACCCGGTTAGTGAAGGTTCCAGGAGTGAAGCGGCCGCAGTAGGAGGGGCTC
>NW_027546936.1:0-648 GCF_008692635.1 Crocuta crocuta
TTATGATAATGAAGGTTAATTATAACTGGCATGACAGTAACTGTTTTTCTGTCTGTTGATCCATAAACACAAGGCAATCAAAATGACCAGTGTGCTATTAAAACTTTAGCTTTATTAAAATGCTTACTCTGTACCCAGAAGAAACGTACACCCCACCCAGCAGAGGTAAAGGTCTATAAAATTCAAATTCTCCAAGGAAGTGATGATGAATGGAGCTACTCTCACTGACTACCTTTGGTTTCCAGACCTACGCATTTTAGAATATAATACCTTATAATGCCCATTGGTTCAAAGTATGTCACATGTTAAAGCCTGAAGTATCCCCAAACACACTTATTTGCACCTTTACTTGCTTCTTTAACGGGCTACTCCCATGTTCTATTAGTCTGACAGCTTTTGGATAATACCATATATTGCCACACCAGTGGATCACTTGATTGTGTGCTCACTGTTGTTCTTTCTTGGATATAAAGATACTTCTTTGTCCAAAGCAATGGTATGAAGGACATTTGACATTCCACGTGTCTTTGGATCACCTAATGGCCAAGGTACTGCTGTAAGGATAGTCGAAACCATACTTGGAAAACATCTTTTCTTAATTTAAAATTTTTAAATATTTATTTGTTTTTTAGAGAGACACAGAGTGCA
>NW_027546937.1:0-648 GCF_008692635.1 Crocuta crocuta
TAAATAAACTCAAAATATATAATGATGACAGAAACTATAGAAGAATGACATTACATGAGTAGCCATTTTAGAGAGTCACTTGATAAGCACACCACCAAACCAAAAGCAACAAAATGACAAACAACAGTAAAGACCATAAGAGAATCCTAGTATTAGTACAGCAACACTTATTACAATTATAATCATTTATTGGAAGCACTGAAATCAAGCGGTCCAAGCAGACGAAAAAGGGTTTTGTTTTTGTTTTGCATGTGTCCAAACATTTACCTGCTCTGCCTCCTTTCCTGTCCTGATGTCAGACATAAGCCAGAATTTTTTTTCAAGCACTCACATAATTCAGTCCTCCACTGAATTTCAGTGCCAAGAAGAATAACATTTTGGTAATTAAAATGCCCAGTCAAGTGTAGAAATCCAATTTCAGAAAGGCACTTAGCACTAAGTGACTCTATACCTTCTATACCTCCTTTACTTACTTTTTAAAAATCTTGTTTATCTTGTTTTTTCCTCCCATTAAAATGGCCACTCTATGAGGACAGGGATTTCTGTCCATTGTGTTCACTGCTATGCACTTAGTACCTGTAACAGGCAGGCACGCCATAGATACATCAGCAGGTGCTAACATCATTTGGAGAGGAACAGCCAGAACCA
>NW_027546938.1:0-646 GCF_008692635.1 Crocuta crocuta
ACCCAGGTGGCTCAGTCAGTTAAGCATCTGACTCTTGATTTCGGCCAAGGTCATGATCTCATGGTTTGTGGGCTCAAGCCCCACACTGGGGTCCTTGCGAACAGTGCAGAGCCTGCTTGGGATTCTCTCTCCTTCTCTGGCTGCACCTCCCCTGCTCGTTTTCTCTCTCTCTCGCTCTCTCTCTCTCTCAAAATAAATTAACTTCTAAAGATATTTGAAAAATATGTCTTGATTCCCTGCCTTTCTCCTCACCAGGGGCACGAAGCTCCCTACCTCCCCATGTGCATGCTTGCTTCTTCCCGGTTCTTTCACACTGGGGCCAGCAGCATCATTTTGGACACAGATTGGACCCCTGGCTCCTTTGCTAAGACTGCCCGTCACTCTGACACCCAGGCATCACCCCTGCAAAGGCTCCATAGGACTGGGTCTCTGCTGACTCCTCAACCCGTTCTACCCCCTTCCCTTCCCTCCCTGCTCCACTCACAGGCTCCAGCGGCAGTGGATTGCTGTCTGTCCTCCCTGGACGTGGCTGGCATGGTCTAGTCCTCTGCTCTGGGGTGTCTCCTCGGAGGGGCTTTTCCTGGCCTCCCTATAGGGTTCTCCGTCACATCGCCACTTGGCACGCTGCCTTCACCGTGTCGATAGA
>NW_027546939.1:0-648 GCF_008692635.1 Crocuta crocuta
CATTGGTTTATGGACCCAAAATTCTCCAGGGGGACTCACAAATCCCCATAATGTTTCTAGGTGCCAGATTTTTCATTTGGAGCTCTGATTTACTTGACAGATGTGTGAAAGTCACATGTAGCCAAATGAGTCTTCAGTCAGTACAAAGCTGATAGTGTTGGAGGCTGGTTATTCCAGCTAAGTAAGATTCACTGGAAACTCCATTCAGACTATGCTTTGCAAATCTTATACTAGAGTTTAATGTTTTTTTTATGGTAATGCCAATTCTTGCTCCCCAGAGCATATCTTTATAATACCCTGCCATTTTTAATGTTTATTTATTTATTTTGAGAGAGACAGAGATAGAGAGAGGGAGGGGCAGAGAGAGGATCCCTAGCAGGCTCAGCACTATCTGCAAAGAGCCCGATGTGGGGCTAGATCCCATGAACTGAACCGTGAGATCATAACCTGAGCTGAAATCAACAGTCGGACACTTAACCAACCGAGCCACCCAAGCCCTTTTCTAATAAAGCACTAACTTGCAGAGAAAGCTTTCTTTGAGGAAGTTAAACGAGATCAATAACTGCATTCAATTCCTCACATGTGAGTGAAACCGTGTTATGGAGATTCATATCCAAAGCAGACTGGGAGAAAGTTTCTATTTAGAAG
>NW_027546940.1:0-649 GCF_008692635.1 Crocuta crocuta
AAGTTTCCTTGTAAATGTGTAACTAAGATCCAGAGAGAGTTGAGGAAATCCCTCAGTCCCACAATGAAGAGGGCACTGGAACTCACGGAGGTCACTGACACTGTAGTTGCGCTGTGCGTATTTGATAATGGAGAATGCAGTAGCGTGGGTTTCAGCGGCTGCACAGGGGCAAATACCAGAGCAGAAGGAACCAGAAAAGTGAGGAGCTGAAGCTGGAGCAGCTGAAGGGCTTCGCCCTCAATGGATGGTGGAGAAGGCCAAGCCAGACCCAAGGATGCCTCTCTCTGTGTTGACCTCGGATCTCAGCTGCCCTGAAAATGTGTGGCCCAGGTCTCCTCTTCAAGGGAAGAGACTCAAGCTGTGCTTCTTGCATTATCCAAGAAGCCCCATGCTGAGAAACTGCATAAAGTGGTTCCACTGGTGGCCTCCTCAGGATGACTGGCAGAAACAAACAAGGGAAGGGAGGGGGGCAATAGCTTCGGCTTGCAGTGGTCCCATTTGAGTTCACCATCTCACATAACAAATACACAAAGGAAAAACCTAAAAATGTAGTAAAAACCAACCAAACAAATAAACAACAACAACAAAAGGGAACAAGCCAGCATGAGAGTCTGCAGAAAGAACAAACAGCAGGGTTGGATCTCAAGGT
>NW_027546941.1:0-649 GCF_008692635.1 Crocuta crocuta
AAAAAAAAAAAAACAAGCATGGAGCTCAAACAGGTATTTGCCCACTCATGTTCATTGCAGCATTATTCACAAAACCCAAAAAGTGGAAGTAACTCAAATTTCCATAATGGACGAATGTCTCAACCAAATAGCTGGAACTACTAAGGCTGAAACTAGACTCAGGCTGAAACTACTATTTAGCCTTAAAAAGGAAGGAAATTCTGACACATGCACGAAGTGGATGAACTTTGAGGACATTGTGCTAAGTAAAATAGGCCAGACACAGGACAAATGCTGAGTGATTCCAATTACATGAAGTACCTAACGTAGTCAGAAATCACAGAGACCAGAAGTAGGGTGGGGGCTGCTGTGGGGTGGAGGACTAGGGAGTCCGTGTTTAATGAGAGCACAGTGTTTCAGTTTGGGATAAAAAATTTCTAGAGATGGATGCTGCTGATGGTGGCATAACCGTGTGAATGTACTTAATGCCACTAAATCGTGCACTTACAAATGGTTGACATGGCAATTTTGTTATGCAAGTTTTATTTTAAAAAAAGGTTTCTTAAAGTTTATTCATTTCGAGAGAGAGAATATATGTGTGCACAAGTGGGGGAGGGGCAGAGAGCGAGAGAATCCCAAGCAGGCTCTGCGCTGTCAGCCCAGAGCCCAA
>NW_027546942.1:0-649 GCF_008692635.1 Crocuta crocuta
CCACATATTAGTTGGGATGAGGTAGGTTATGGTTTGGTAACAACTTCTAAATTCTCAGTGGCTTATCTCAACAAGAATTATTTTTTGTCACATAGCACAGTCCCAGCAGGAGTTGGTAATAGGGCTGATAACCACTAAAGGACCCAGCAGGATACCAAAGTTCTACCTACATTTAAGCTTCCTGAACATTACATTACATTCATTACAGCTGTAATGAAATGTGCCCATCTACAGCTACACACATTGCTTCTGCAAACACCTCATAGGACACACCTGTCATGGCCATGTTGAAGTTCTAGCAGGGTGAGAAAGTGCAATCCTGCCATAACCACTAAGAGGTGTGAAAATCAAATATTTTGGACAGCCCTATCAATTGTCATATCCAATCACCCCCACAGCTACTAAAACCACCAGTACTCCATACCCACATACAGACATGCTGTCTTTTTGCTTCTCCTTTCTCTCCCTACAAGCGGATAAGGGATCAGAGGTATATTACATATCATTGTTTGACTGCTCAAAGCAATGAGGTTAAATATTAATAACCCACACTTCACAAATGAGAGAACTGAAACTTCTTGAGATCCAGGGACTTGCACATAAATGTGCATGTTACTGGGCCCAGTGTTCAAACCCATATCTTTTTTTT
>NW_027546943.1:0-649 GCF_008692635.1 Crocuta crocuta
GATTGCTGTATTTCACTTTAAACAGAATTAAGGTATACAACTCTCAGCATGTGCACACCTGTTGGTATATACAACTAACTTAATATGGGGACTTACCACTGACAGTCTGTGACCAATGAATACCAGATTGCAAATGTGTTTAGAAAGAGCAGGATCAGTTAGCATCTGCAGAATACTGACCAGTTCATGAGCAGCCAGAGTTTGTTCTTGCATATTGTTTATCCAGTGTGACTTGAGTTGGTCATGGTTTGCTCAGTCGATTAAGCGTCCATCCTTGGCTCAAGTCATGATCTCACTGTGCAGGAGGTAGAGCTCTGCATATGGGTGTGTGCTGACAGCTGATAGCCTAGATCCTGCTTTGGATGAGTCTCCCTCTCTCTCTCTGCCCTCCCCCGACTGTATCCCGTATGTGTCTCTGTCTCTAAAATATAAATACACGTGAAAGGATCTTCCAAAGGACTTTGGACATACCCTCTGTACGAATACTGATGCCTTTGTCTAGGACTCTGTGTCCTCTGCTCTTGCTTTGGGGTTCGTTGTCCTCTATCGCTCATTCCCATTTAGTTTGCTCCTGTCACCAGGACGACAAAAGAGACGTGCCAATAAAACACAGCATCATCAGATCCTCACAGTGTTTTCTTTTCTGACA
>NW_027546944.1:0-649 GCF_008692635.1 Crocuta crocuta
AAAAAAAAAAGCCTGTAAAGCAAGAATTGTATATCCAGCAAAACTATCTTTCAAAAATAAAGGCTAAATAAAGACGTTCTTAGATAAACAAAAACCTAATTTGTTTCTAGCCTTATAAGAAATACAGCCTTGAAGAAGGCTGATATAAAAGGACATATCAAATCCAAATGAATAAACAAATCTGCATGACTGAACAAAGAGCACCAGAGAAGTTAATTATGTTGATAAGCATAAAATACAGTATAAACATTTTTTTGTCATAGTGCTTTTTTTTATTCTATCTAATTTAAAAGGTAACTAAAGTAAGCACTAATTATAAATTCATGTTGAGGGACATGCACAAGGTATAAAGATCCAATTTGTATGACAAAAATACCATAAAGAAGAATGAGGGAATAATGCTATAAATGGACAAAATTTTTGTATAATATTGAAACTAAGTTAATATTAATTTGAACAAGATCTTTATAAGTTAAGAAATTAGTTGTAATCCTCAGGGCAACCACTAAGAAAACAACTCAAAATAATATAGCAAAAGAAATGGTAAGAAAGCTAAAGTAGCTTACAAGAAAATATTTATTTAACATTAAAAATGGCACTAATGAAAAAATAGAGGAACAAAACAGATATGAGACAAAAAAATTTTAAT
>NW_027546945.1:0-649 GCF_008692635.1 Crocuta crocuta
CGCCGACTTTTAATTACTTGGTATGCTGACTCCAGTACCATATATTCACTCGAGGCATAAAAAAGTAAGTAAAATATCTAACATGGGCCTAGCTCTCCCCTTTTCTCTCTGAAGAATTCATGTTCCAAAATGAGTACTCTTTGTAACTCCTGCAGACTGCAGTTAATTATCTTCATGGTGGGAACATTAACTTTCTCGTTTATAAAACAATAATTCGTAGAGTGATAGTCTGGCTTGACGTCTCTCTAATTCCATTTGCAAATTGATTAGCAAAACCTTTTCGGAAATCCAATTCTGCACCACAGCTGGCGTATGCAGGCAGTCTTTCATACACAAGGGTGACGGCAGTAGTTCCTACTGACCATAGATCGTATGTCATTAGAATGATGGGACATATCTGGCCATGTGAAGTTGAGTGATTAAAGCTGGAGCCTAAAAGAGGTAAATCAGAGAAGGGTGGCCGTATGTAAACCATCATTCTTCATACTTCTAAGTGTCCTCTTCAAAGACATTCTTCAGCCAGTGCTACTGGAACTACACAGAGATTGTTAAACTCTCTTTGCTAGTGAATTTAAATTCTGATATCAGCTATACTGTCATTTAATCTTTCCTTCGTCTGTTCTTAAAACTTCCCAAAGCCTGGACTCCC
>NW_027546946.1:0-649 GCF_008692635.1 Crocuta crocuta
CCAACTCCCCCTGTGCCCTCAGGAAGGCCCCCATGCCCACCCAGCCTGGGACATTACCTGGGCGCCAGTAAGGATGACGGTTTTCTGCAGGTTCTCCAGCACGAAGGAGAGCACGGAGGCCGCGAAGGCCATGGTGTCGGTGCCGTGGATGACCACGAAGCCGTGGTACTGCCCATAGTGTCTCTGCGGGGGCGCAGCAAGCTCAGGCTGGACTCCTCCCGGGGACAGGCCCCCTCCCAGGATGGGCTTCCTCCCGGGGACGGGCCCCGTTCCGGGGACAGGCAGCTGGCTGCCCCCACCCCCCGCACCAGAAAGAAAAGAAAGGGTCCCAAATGCAGAGGGAGGGAGTCAGAGAGGCACTGGTGGGATCCTGGCCCGGAAGACACTGTCTGGGAAGCAAGCCTCTGCCTGGAGTCTCACTCCTCCATGCTCTCCCCCCACACCCAGGACACCTTCCCTTCCTGACACCTCTAATCGCATGAGAGACCTGGCCTGGTGGGGAGGGGTCTCTGGACATGCTCCTAGGATACAAAGGTCCCCTCTGGACTTCCCGCCAGCGTCTCCCCCAGGTGATGCCCAGTCAGGGCTCCCAAGGACACTGGTGAGTCGGAGGACACACGAGAAGTGAGCACGGCACTCCAGGCGAGGG
>NW_027546947.1:0-649 GCF_008692635.1 Crocuta crocuta
CTTTAAAAGTTGGGGTCCGATCTCAAAAGGCTGTGCAGTTTGATTTCATGTTGAGAACGAGGAAAACCCAGTGGAAAGTTGTGGGCAGTGAACTCACAGAATCAGTTTGGCCTTTGAAAGACAAGTCTGGAAATATTCCGGTGTGTGTATCAGGGATATAAAAATTGGAATCAGGAGGCAAACCAGGAAACTGCTATACTCAGCAAAATGAGATCCGTCGTGCCTGCTGAACGTGACGGGCCCGAGGGAAGATGCGACGGGCTGAACCTGGGGGCTATGAAGGCCGTGGAAGCAGCAGGAGGCTTGAAGTGTCTGTGTGGGCACGTGGAGGGGCTAAGACTAAGACCCAGACTGCGTGGAGGTGGCTGATGGTAATGTCCCCTGGAGAGCTAGAAACACAGGGCGACAGCCGGTTGAGGGACTTTTAGTTCAATCCAGCACATGCTGGGTTTGAGAATATCTGGGATGTAAAGAATGAAGCATGGAGTTTGTCTTTGCCGGTATGGAGCCAGACAACACAATCTCGATTGCGACTTGTGAGCTTTGTATTCTTATTCTCAGTATTGCTCTTGAAGCCACATTGAATGACCGACAAAGAGGGCTCACGGGGAAAGGAATAGGGTTCTCTGGACAAAAATCTGCTCTGTTA
>NW_027546948.1:0-649 GCF_008692635.1 Crocuta crocuta
AACCATGAGATGAAGTCAGATGCCCAGCCGACTGAGCCACCCAGGCACCCCATCCCTGAGGATTCTCATTCGTGCTTTCCCCCAAGTTGGAAGGCTTAATTTACCTATAGGATAGAAAATGAAAATTAAAAAATCAACCAACCACTCATCCAAAACTGTGCTGTCAACCAGGGCAGAAATGAAGGCAGTTTCAGCCTCCGCTGCCCCACTATGTGACTGGTACCCACCTGGTGGTCTCACCTTCCCCCACATCCTCTCATGCCTCCCGCTTTGCTGCTCCACGCTTCCTACCACTGAACCTGGGGATTCAAACATTCCCAGGACTTCCATGCCCTTCTCCCTTCTCTCCAAGTATTAAAATCTTCCGAGCCTCAGTCCAAATCTCACCTCTTCCAAAAAGCCCTCCCAGACATCTCTGATTGGAACAACTCCATCCCTGGCTCGTGTTGCTGAGATAGGATGTTCTTTCAGCATTGGCCATAATTCACTTTGCATTAGGTCATTTCTCAGTGGATCTGTCTCTCTGATGCCATTAGCTCAGGGATTGCTCAGGACGTAGCTGATGCCTGCCAATGCCATGGGCAGCGGGGCAGAGTAAGCAGGTCATTAGAGGGTCTTAAGCTCCTCTCTCTTCATTGACTTGAAAAAA
>NW_027546949.1:0-649 GCF_008692635.1 Crocuta crocuta
CCCTCCAGGTCTCAGCCCAAGGCTGCCTCCTCTCTGAAGTTTTCCCTGGTTCCCAGCCTAAATGAATTACCTCTCTTCGACACACCAGCCCAACTTTCTATGTAGCCCTATGATCCCACTGAGCGTGGCCCCCTGTAACCATCAGTTTACATGTCCTTGCCTTGGTCCAAAGTAGAGTCCTTCAGTCATAATGACTCTGTTTCATTCCCTTCTGGGTTTCCAGATCACATCACAGTCCCCGGCAATGAGTGGGCACTCGGAGACTATTTCTGAAGCTTCGAGGAGGCAGAAAGAAGCCCTGGGTTTCCCTCAACAAAACAAGCTACTCTTTCACAGGGTGAGCTGAGTTCAGCATTCAGTTGATGCGGCCAAAGAACTAGTTCAGATGCTCATAACAAAACATCTCAACACCTGTGCAGAGTTTGATGCACAATTTACTATCATGTGGAAGAATCTCTGTACCCATTATTTTTTAATGCCAACCTTTGGGGCAATTCTAAAGGAACAGACAAAATTAACCTTAAGAGAATAAAGACTATCTAGGTTTATCTAAAATGGTTTACAAAGGTGACCTCAAACTCCAGAAGAGATGGGGCACCTGGGTGGCTCAGGTGGTTAGGTGTCCAACATTGGCTCAGGTCATGATCTC
>NW_027546950.1:0-650 GCF_008692635.1 Crocuta crocuta
AAATTTGAAGATCTAATTGGTTTTACTAAGTAATTTGTGAATTGGGTAGTATCCAATTTAGCAAGTAGAGGGGAGCTCCCTTAGACTTCTGTTTGGAAACAATCTCCGGTTCTTAGTCACTTAACAGAACATACTTGGTAAAGGTTACTTTAGAACTCTGCTCTGCACTCAGGATCCCAGGTTGAGGGAGTTTACATCATTCTATAGCTGTTTCATCTGGGTCATGTTGTCTATTTGGGCACCTAGTACAGAAATAGACAGCCAGATGGCTGTGTGTGTGTGTATGCTGGTTCTTATATGTCTTATTCCAGAAGTACTATGCCACTTCTGCCTAAAGTTAATTGGCCAGATCTAGTTAGAGTTAGGTTCTGGCTCACTGCAAATGGGCTATAAAATGTGGGAGAGCAGATGGAATGCTTGCTGACCAGCACTGCCTTTACCACAAGCCTTTTAACTATGGGCTCCTGTACAGCGACCTGGCTAGACCCTAGTGTCAATATCTTTATGTGTTTTTCTCTTGAGATGGTCAGATTCCACAAGAAGTTCTTCTAATCTCTTACCTATAGAGTCAATCCTCATATCCAATTCTCTGGAAGGAGGAAGAAGGCTAAAATGGGGTGTGTGGAGGGGAAATCTCAGCATTTAATATG
>NW_027546951.1:0-649 GCF_008692635.1 Crocuta crocuta
AGCCAAAGCTGGACACTCTACTGACTAAATCACCCAGGCTCCCCTCTGAAAGATACTTTTATAGACTTCAAGGCTGACAGTTTTCTCCTTTCAACATTAAAATGCCATTCCACACTCTCTGGGCTCCACTGTGCCTCTGAGAAGTCAGCCTTCATTTGTATTGTTTCCCCCTTACGAGTAATGTGTCTTTTTTTCTCTGGCTTCTTTTAGACTTTTCTTTCCAACTTTGGTTTTCAGTAATTTGACTATGCCATGCCTAGGTCTGGTTCAGTGTCCTCACCACTTCCCAGCTAACAGCATATCCTGAAGACGGCAGAGGCCCACTTCTGCAAGGAGGATGTGGAACAGCTATCTGTGCCTTTGACCTTGGGATACTGTTTAAATGAGATATTTTCTTTTTTTTTTTTAATAGTTTATTGTCAACTGAGATATTTTCAATGTACGGTTTCCTTGATCATTATTGCTCTTGATTTGTTGTTGTTAGCAGAGGAGAGAGAAAGTTGCAGGTACTGGCATTGGTTTGAATGCCCTACCAGTAAATCATGATATGTCTCATAATTCATCTTTTATTGCAAGTAAGAACTCTAGCTTTTTAAGTTTTTATTTTTTTAAATTTTATTTATTTATTTTGAGAGAGAGAGAGAGAAAG
>NW_027546952.1:0-650 GCF_008692635.1 Crocuta crocuta
GTTGACAATGCATCCGTTAGGGAACTCCTAGTGGAACTTAGAAGTGATTCTTCGGTTCTGCCCTCTAGGTTCTTTGTTTAGTCCTTGATTCACCCTTCCTTTTCTATAAGAAGTGGCTGGTATTTGACACTGTGTAGCCTTTTCATCCTGCTTTGTTTTTGTAGAAGTTTGGAGTCCTAAAGCCACTTTTATTGTTGTACTATCAGTCTCTCTTTTAGTCTAAGCTGGTGGTATAATTGTCTTAAACATTGTGTGGGTTTTCTACATGCTTTATTGGGTATCATTAGTACAAAAAATTACACCCACATATTGCCTTGAGACAAGCCCCTCTCCGTCATTGACCACGTGGGAGACCGTTGTGAAACAGCATCTTTAAATTTACTAGAAATCCTTTTGTGTAAAATAGAGGGTCTAAAAACCATAAACTTAAATCTGGTGAGGAGTTATAAAGAGGTTCTCATGTACATCCTTGTGTTTTTCTTTGTCCAAGAACGCATTATACTTTGAGAATATTTTACTAAAAGAGATAGAGAATGAGAAACAGTTTTATTTTTGTTTAATATTTTTAAATGTTTATTTATCTGAGACAGAGACAGAGACAAAGCGCAAGCAGGGGAGGGCCAGAGAGAGAGGGAAACACAGAATCTGAA
>NW_027546953.1:0-638 GCF_008692635.1 Crocuta crocuta
GAGAGTTGATGTGTCAGTACTCTAGCTCCCTCACCTCACAAGTGGAATAACTCTGTCCCATACCAGCTGGAGCTCCCCTCCAGACTGAAACTTCATTTGCCCACAATAGGAAACTTACATGATAACAAATCCTATATTAGCTGCTACCTCTCTCCCTCTACTCCAGATCTCTTGAGTCCTGGGATCACTTCTCAAATAAACCTCTTGCACAGGAATCTTTTGTAGTCTACTTCTGGGTGAACTCAAATTAAGACAATACCCAATATATATCACAAAATCAAATATAAAACAACTTTCTTCCATTTTGTGATTCATTTACACTATAGTTTGTTCAAGTAAAGATAGATAGATAGATGTTAATGGTGTTTAGACATTTGTTAGGGCCTAAACAATGGAGGGATATTTATTTGGCTAGATCAGGTGTTGGGCATATTTTTTCTGTAAAGGGCCAGATGATAAATATTTTAGGTTTATAAGTCACATACATTCAGTGTCACATATAATTATTTGTGTCTTTAAAATTTTTTAAACCATTTAACCTTTCTTTTTTTAAAATTTATTTTTGAGAGAGAGAGAGAGATAGAAGTACAAGTAGGGGAAGGGCAGACACACACACACACACACACACACACACACAC
>NW_027546954.1:0-650 GCF_008692635.1 Crocuta crocuta
GTTCAACCGACTGAGCCCCCCAGGCGCCCCTCAAGCTTTTTATCTGTTAGAGGGAAGCTTCTCTGCTTTGTGGGGCTTCTGTGAGTACTGAAGATAAGTTCCCAGGACCACCTGTTAGCCGACGTCACCAATGCCATCTTGCAGGTCTGCATAGACATCGCCTATTCTGCCTCTACATGTCCTTCCCCTTCACCAAATCCTGCTTCAGAAATGCCCAGGCCTTTCCCCCTCTCAACAGGTTCTTGTTGCTCTGGCTCATCTCTTCTCCCCACCCCGGGCTGGGCAGCGGCCCCCACGAAGGGGTCCTCCTCTGCCCACGGGGCTGGTGATCTTCTTGGAGCGCAGTGGTGTAACTGGCCTTGCTGGGAGAGGCAAGACGATTCATTGCCCAGGAGGCATCCGTACTCTCTGTAGTGATTAATTCTGACTAATTCTCCCCGTTGCAGACTCATTAGAGGCTGTCACCAAATGGTGGCTTATTTAACAAGCCTGTCAGCTGTTCACACCATCTCCTGTCCCATTTGGGCACAACAGCTTTCACACGCAGGGACCCCACGGCGGGGCCTGCAGCTCTATCCCGGTTAACAACACTTCCCACTCCTCGGCCCTTCCTGTGGAGCGCTAGCTAGCGCACTGCTGGAATTCGCTAA
>NW_027546955.1:0-646 GCF_008692635.1 Crocuta crocuta
CTTCAGATTCTGTGTCTCCCTCTCTCTCTCTGTCCCTCCCCAACTCATACTCTGTCGCTCTCTCTCTCTCTTTCAAAAATAAACATTAAAAAATTAAAAAAAAGAGGAAAGAATACCCAGTATTTGATGCAGAGTGTAACCTGGGAGGAAATCCTGATTTTATAAATATGTTGTAAATTTCTTATATATTTAGAATCTACATTATTGATTGAGAAATTTCATTGCTTTCAGAGTAACAAGTTTAAATTTTATTCTTTCACTTACTGTCTTTCATAATTTTACTTAGCCTTAGTACTTTCCTATATAACATGGGGACAGTTATATCTACTTTTCTAGATCATCATGAAAATACATTTTGAAAGGTTTATTTAAATAAGACTATGCAGATGTGTATATACCATTGTGCATGTGACATGGGCAAGATAGTATAGCTATTTTTATATAGTTATTAAAGTTTTTTTTTAATATTTATTTAATTTTGAAGGAGAGAAAGAGACAGTGTGAGTTGGGTAGGAGCAGAGACAGGGAGATAGAATCTGAAGTAGGCTCCAGATTCTGAGCTGTCAGCACAGAGCCTGATGTGGGTCTCCAACTCACAAACTGTGAGATCATGACCTGAGCCAAAGTCTAATGCTTAACTGACTGA
>NW_027546956.1:0-650 GCF_008692635.1 Crocuta crocuta
CGCCCCCCCCCCCCCCCCCCCCACTATCCTTTCTGCCTCCAGGAAGATGACTTCTCAGGTGACTGACACGGGACCAGGAGCTCTGAGCTGATTGTGACGCCCAGCAGTCCCTCTCCACCCGGGTCTCTAAAGTTGCAGCGGGTCAGTAACTAGTCTTGGCGTAGCTAACACAGCGGGTTTGCGTCAGGGCTGCAGCCTTTAGGCAGCTGCTCACATAAAGTGGCAGGGTGATGGGTGTTTTCGTGGACGGCTATGAGGGTGGGAATTGTTAGAACCCACTTTGAATCCGGATTTGTCCTCACTGAGGGACGTGGAAGGTACCACATGGCAGGTACTTGCCTTGGGAAAACTCCCAGCTTCATGAACACGGGTACAGACGTGGCCACAGTAGGATTGCTTGTGGCCCAGACGTTGAGCAGCGGGGTGGGTGGAGAAGCCGGACCGAGTGGGAGCTCTGCCGCAGCGGACGCGGGAGGAGCCAGTGTGTCAGACTTCGGCCGTGAGCAGGTTGCAGGAGGGCGCACAGCGTGACGTCAGGGACGTGAAATATTTACGTGGAGATGTTTGCCGGTGGTGAAAGTACAGACAGGTGCTCGATAGTAAGGCACCCTCTGTTCCAGATGTGGCTACTTCCTGGGGGCCTGGGGGTG
>NW_027546957.1:0-640 GCF_008692635.1 Crocuta crocuta
ACACACACACACACACACACACACACACACAAACACACTTATGGGATTTTAGGTGTTTTGAAGGAAAGAAAATTTTCTCAGTGTATTTTCTGCATTAAGCAAGTTAACTTCGTATGTCTTTGATATTATTTGGAATTAAATGAAAAGTATTCATTTCTTAGAGATGTTAAATAACATCCTTAATGTCAATGTAGTGAATGATGCTTGACATAATTTGGTGTTCAGTAAAGTGTGATGTTCCAATTTTAGTTTACAAATGGCAACCAAATCCCAGCTCAATAAGATTTCATGGTAGGCTAAGTGCAGCAAGTGAAATTAAAATAGAGGCATTATGGGCATAAAATGTGAACTTCATGAATGTGCAAGAGAAGTGAAACAAAGTCTCAGATCTCGCAGGAGATTCTGGGTATGTTAAGATTTGGGATCACTCTTGGTGCAGAGTAAGTGTAAATTCATATTCTGAACATTATCACCACCCTCATCATCTCTGCCCTTGTCTGGACTATAACAACTCTCAATTTACCAATAAATACCAATGATGAAGTAAAAATCTTTCATCACCACTGGGACCTGAGGCTCAGTGTCAACTCAATGACAGACTATGGGAAGAACCCATTCTAAGGATCAGGTGGGTGTGGAG
>NW_027546958.1:0-651 GCF_008692635.1 Crocuta crocuta
GTTTCTTTTTCACTTTTTCCTCCAGAAACACTATTATTTTCTTTATACCCTTTCTTTGGGATCATTCATTTCCTTCATAGAGAATGTACCAATCTCCTACCTGAGGGCTCTATGCAGATATCCACCTCCTGGAAATGGGGAACGATGGGCGAGGCTGAGAGCTTTCTGGGTCAGATGCCAATGGTCACTGTTAGAACAGCATTTTGCACCCCACCTTTCTGCTGTGACTGTAGCCTCTCTTGGCCCTGCTCTCCAACAGGAAATCCCCTACTTGAGTGGGGAGGGGTGGCCCCTGCTTGCTGCTCCAGTGGAGAGCGACCTGGGATCTAATTTTTCCTTAAACAGAATTTCAGCCAAAACTCTTGTTCTTCAATTCATCCCCACCACCGCTCACCACCTCCTGTAGTTCATAGTTCTGGCATCGCTAGTTCTCCACTCTCTGGGGGCACTTGCTGGTCAGATTTCTCTGTTCCTCTATTTCCTCTCTTTTCCATCCTACCCAATCTGATGGCATTTCTCATTTGTTGTGTGCATAATTTTTTCTTTCTTTTTAAAATAAACTTATTTTGAGAGAGAGAGAGTGTGTGAGTATGCACAAGCGGGGGAGGGGCAGAGAGAGAGAGGGAGAGAGATAATCTCAAGCAGGCTCCA
>NW_027546959.1:0-651 GCF_008692635.1 Crocuta crocuta
CCCTTGTTCACCTCTGTCTCCTGATGTCCGCAGGTAACAAAGAAACACTTTCCAAATGGCAAACGAATACCTAGGGCAAGAGCCACCTGAGGTGACTGAAACATTATCAGAGTGCGTGGGACACATCATCGGAGCTACCCCCTGCCTCCCCCTTGGGGCTCTGCGTGACCGAGTTTGCAGCTCCTTGTGGTTGATTGTGGGTGGTGACACCGACTCGGGAAGGCCCTTGGTAAAAGGCAGCTTGCTCCCCAGGGCAGGGGAGGGTTACCCCAGATGCCCCCATTCCACCGGCATAGGGGCTCCACACCATGCCCTGGGGAAGCCCCCAGGGGAGGAAGTTTCTCCCAGCTTTTGGGCTAGTCACCTCTCTCTCTGGGCTGAGCTTAATCCCCACAAGTAGGGTCTGATTTCTGTACTCTATAGGTTTGTCGTTAGGGTTTAAGCAAATGATGGATGGGAAAGAGTTTTGCTGACTGTCTGAAATAATAATGCCACATTTGGATAACCTGTGAGGTCGTTAACTTAACAAATCTCTACTGACATCCTGGGCTGGGCACTGATGCTCTAGGGTAGAAGAAAGGAAGGATCCCTATTCGTAAGGGACAAGCCCCATCTTGGGTGATTGAAGGGGGCACAGACAGGGGACCCCCC
>NW_027546960.1:0-649 GCF_008692635.1 Crocuta crocuta
TCGGACGCTTAACCGACTAAGCCACCCAGGCGCCCCTTGTTCTGCCCCCATCCATTCATTTTGTGAACTACTCCCCACCCTCTGTGATAATGAGGTATCTGTCAATCAAGGTGCCCATTTCTACCATCCCAGGTGTGAGGTGGTTCTTTGAGGAAATAGATGCAGGGAGTAAACAGTTGCTTTCTTGTATTCCCTGGACACAGGCACTCTAAGTACCATGGAAGACTGAGTTGCTGGGAGCACCCTCCAGCCATGTGGAGAATGAACTCATCTGAGAAGTAAACCAAGATCCTGGAGATGGAAAGAGACCCCAATGGATTCTTCATGTGAACCCATGGGTTCAATCCGGCTTGAGGCTAGTTAGCTTCTGGACTTCCCAGGTAGGTGAGTTAATGATTTCCTCCCCCTCTTCCTCTTCCTCCTCCTCCTCCTCCCATCTTAAGATACTTTGAGTTGATTTTCTAACACCTGGAACCGGAAATGGCCTGTCACTGTAATTTCTACTAATCCAGGCATCTGCAGGTTTGTGCCTATGGTCAGAGTCCACTATTACACACGGAGCTCATTATTACATAGAAAGTCAGTTATTACAGGGAGTCAATTATTATGCAGAGAGAGACTTATTACACTGATACTCAATCTTTATGCA
>NW_027546961.1:0-651 GCF_008692635.1 Crocuta crocuta
AATTCTCTAATAAATTTATTTAAATTTAAATGAGAGTGGTGAATTTTTCCTATGCCAAAATGAAAATTCTGAGAAAGGTTTTAAACACAGTTAAAGAGAAATTTATTAATACAATATATCAAAATTAAGACATAAAATTGCTCAATCAGAATTAAATCAGAAGTATCCTCAGTTACAGCAAGGAGCAAACATGGACATCAGCATCAATGAGGAGGTGAGACATTTACTGAAACTGTTCAGTAGAGCGAGCCAAGTAAAGGCCAGTCAGTGGGTAGCAAATACTGTTAGTGTTCATGAAACCCACATAGTTCTCACATTTCCCAGCCTCCTTTGCAGTTAGACTGGTGCCATGTGCCTAAGTTGTAGCCAGTTCACTGTAGACAATGAACATGTGCAAGATATACTATGTTCAAGCTTTAATTAAAACCCCTGCTCAAGCATCCATTTTCTATCTACAGTGACCGTGGAGACCATGTACTAATAGCATCATGAGATGAAAGGATCTCTGAACCTGGGGAACAGCCCCCAACGAGAGCCACCTTACTCAAGATGTCACTGAGAAAAAATCCTTTATTCTGTTAAGTCATTGTTATTTCAAAGTTTGCTTTAAATATTATAGAATAGCCCAGAAAAGTGCTTCTGAAATTTTGG
>NW_027546962.1:0-651 GCF_008692635.1 Crocuta crocuta
GAGAGAGAGAGGGAGGGAGGGAGAGGAGGAGTTAGGGCAAAGAGAGAAGAAGGTACAGAATGAAGAGATCTTTAGGCTCCCCACTGTCAGTAGAGATACTGATCCTGATCCCAATGTCAGGAACCCTGAGATCATCACCTGAGTGAAGGTAGATGTTCAAATGACTGAGACATCCAGGTGTTCAAATAATGGAAATGATTCTCATATCAGCACCAAAGTAAAACTCGAGTAAACATCTTCAGACATGTGCAGTCTCTGCGTTAAACACAAAAAAAGAAGCAAACTCACTGAAGAATATGAATGCAAATTTGAAACAAAAAGGGGCGATGATTTCCTTGTATAAGAAAATGTTTAAAAGCGCGAAACAGGAAGTAGGGAATCTGATGTAGCCTACATTCTAATCTTTATTTCACTATTCGTGTAAGTCTAAAAGATATTTTTTTTTTTAACTTGCGGGACACGGAGAAAAGAGTATGTACTACAGAAAGGAGACGACATACCTATGGATTACAGAGCGGGATCCAAGCAATGAAACATAGGGGAGGGTCTGAACTAGGGACAGCCTAGAGCAAGTCTCCTAAATTCACAGCAGGAACAGTCCCTAGGGCCTTGGGCACTTGCATCCACAGGCAGCTGGGGATTCATGTGCAC
>NW_027546963.1:0-650 GCF_008692635.1 Crocuta crocuta
CGGGACGAGCATGTTCCTGAGCTGGTCAGAGCTGCTGCCCTGAAGAGAGGAGCTTGGAAACTTGTTAGGAGAACGTGGACTGGCTACACCATCTCTCTCTCTGCTCCCACTTATTTTGGTCTTTGCCGAGATTCAGTGGCCTGACCTGTTTCTACAGGGTCAGTGGGAGCTGGAGGGACTGGCTCCCTGAGCAATGCAAGCGCCTGGAAAATCAGTCTTGCCCAGGACCCCTAAGGGAAAAGCCTCACATGGTTGCGCAGGCCTCTGTGGCCTCATCTTTCCATTGTAGAATTGGCCAGCTTTCCTCACCGTTGCATGGTTAGGCTGGGAAAGCACGTCTCATGCCAGGTCCCTGTCCCGGCCCCACTCGGGTCAAGGCTGTGGGGAAACTTGGCATAGCCGAGGGTCAGGAACATTTACTCGGATCCCAGCCTGCCTGGGTTTGAATCCTGCCGTTTCAGCGTACTGACTCTGTGTCCGTGGATAACTTATCTCTGTTCTCTGCATCTCAGTGCCAAGGAGATAGGGGCGCCTGGGTGGCTCAGCCAGTTAAGCAGCCGACTTCGGTCTAGGTCTTGATCTCGTCTTTCCTGAGTTCGAGCACTGTGTTGGGCTCTGTACTGACAGCTCAGAGCCTGGAGCCTGTTTCA
>NW_027546964.1:0-651 GCF_008692635.1 Crocuta crocuta
TTTTTTTTTTTAGATATTTTTTGGGTTCCTAACATCACTTATTCAATAATTCATCTTCCCCCCCATCATTATGAAAAGCTGTCTTTTTGTATCCTAAGTGCCCTTAAGCAGGTGAGTATTTCTGAACTATCTTCTGTTGCCTAGGTCTGTGACTTTGTATCCCGGTAAGATGCTGTTTTTGTCACTGTATCTTTCTTATACGTCTTGTATCATCATCATTTTTTTTTTCATTTCTCTTAACCAAGATAGTTAAGCTTGGAAGTGATGAGTTTGCACATGCTGCTTTGAGGAGCCTCTGGAGATGACATAGAAAACTGGTTGTAGACAGGAGACAGGCCAGTGGCAGACAGCTGACATGAGAGGTGATGAGGGCCTCCTTAGAAGCAATGGGGATGGCTGGGAGGGAGCGCCTGGAGACAGAATTGATGGGTTGCTGTGTGAGATGAGAGCGAAGGAGGAGTGGAAGATGGTGCTGACCTTTCTACCCCGTGCTGGTCACTAGGAGGGGGAAGCCATAACGCTGGTTGTGGGCTGGGAAAGGAGAAATGTGTTAGCTCCTAGACATTCGTATATGTTGAGAGAACGGGCGACGGGATGCTTGGGTCCCACCAGTGCGCACGGTCATGCGTCTCAGTACAGCATACATGTTGG
>NW_027546965.1:0-652 GCF_008692635.1 Crocuta crocuta
AAAAAAAAAACCTATAAACTACCCAATAGTAAAAATAGGCAAAGGACATAAACAGACCTCACAGAAAGTGAAATTGAAAAAAAAAAAAAAACTGAATATGAAATAAACATAAAAGAAAATACTCAATCTCAATATGGAATGGAAAGATGCAAAACAAAATCATATTGGTTTATAATTTCATACCTACATATAGGCAAAACTTCAAGTGCCTGATAATGTCAATTTCTGGCCAAAAAAGCAGAGTACCAAGAACTCATATATGGCTGGTGGGTGTGGATTGAGACAAATACTTTAGCAAACAATCTGGCAATATTTTGTAATGTTGACAGTGCTCGTAATTTTAACATATGCTCAAATGGTAGGACCTCTATAAGCCCTTCCCTGACTCCCCAAACAGTCTGAGGCAAATCTCTTATATTTGCATTAAATTATAGAAACTGTCATTAGAGTTATAGCAGACATTAGTTAACTCAGGCTTCCCAGGATCTAAACATACTTTCCCTCGTGGGGAAGTACAGGACCTCAACCAGAGGAGGTTTTGTTATTTGTAAACAATAGTCTTGCTTTCTCACTAACTTACGTGAGGCTAAGGCAATTATCTTTTCGTACCTGTTGTCTCAACATCTAGCACAAAACCTGGTTCATAGTAAGC
>NW_027546966.1:0-651 GCF_008692635.1 Crocuta crocuta
GCGTTGGCATAACCAGACATACAGACTAACGAATACAGAAAGAGACCCTCACATATATAGTGAAAGGGTTTCTGACAAGGGGGCCAAGACCTCTCAAGGGGGAACCCACAGTCTTTAACCACACAGCTGGGGAAACTGCATCTCCACACACAAAGAATGAGGCTGGACACCTCCCTAACAGCATATACAGAAATTAACTCAAAATGGATCAAAGACCTAAAGGTAAGGCCCAAAACAGCAAAACCCTTGGAAGAAAACACAGCACAAAGCTTCACAACACTGGATTTGGCAAGTTCTTGGATGTGACCAAAGGCACAGGCAACAAAAGAAAAGAGAGAGTGGACTTCGTAAAAATCCTAAAGTTTTGTACAATAGGAGACACGGTCTACAGAGCAGAAAGGCAACTCCCAGACTGAGAGAAAACATTTGCCGATCGTGGACCTGGTGAGCAATCACTATCCAGAATAGATACAAAACTTTGAAATTAACAACCTGATTCACAAATGGGCAAAGAAGTTGAAGAGACAGGTCTCCAAAGATACGACGACGACCAATAAGTGTGAAAAGATGTCGAATGTCAGTCACTGACCATCAGGGAAATGTAAATCAAAGCCACAATCAGATAGCGCCTCGCACTTGTCAGAAGGGCTA
>NW_027546967.1:0-652 GCF_008692635.1 Crocuta crocuta
GCCCCCGCTTAAGCTCTGTCTCTCTGTGTCTCTCAAAAATAAACATACATAAACAAACAAACAAATAAATAAGTGAAAGCAGTGTCGTTGAATTATTCAGTTTTCGTTCAGTGCATTTGTTCATTTGCTTTTAGCTCATCGGAGCGGGTGTGAGGCTGCCCTGACTGGGTGATTAGGAGGGCCCGGAACAGCGTGAGGGCCCCCCCAGACACGGATCACGATGACAAACAGTCACTTGGACGGGGTCACGTGAGGCTCAGGCGGCAGCCCTCTCCCCCCCACGCTCCCCCAGTTGTCTGTCTACAGATCCTGATTTCCACGGGAGCAGCGGGGCTCCCCTGGGGAAGCCGCCTGCCGTTCCCTAGTTAGCATTCAGACGCACGACCCGCAAGAATGAGAACAGAATCAAACGGGGCAAAGGAAGCTGGAGGCAGGAGGGACGCTGCCTGGGGGGTCAGTCGGGGGCGGTGGTGCCAGGACGTCTGGGGCGTCACATGACTGTCCCAGGCCGGCCCCTGTGAGACGCACACTCTCCAGAGCAGCGTGTGCGCACACACGTGCACACACATGTATATGTGTATGTATGCAGGCTCTTGCACACACATGCACACCCAGGTTCCTTATGTACACATGTATGGGTGTGCCTGTGCAC
>NW_027546968.1:0-652 GCF_008692635.1 Crocuta crocuta
CAGGCGCCCCAGCCACAGCTCTTCCTGTTGTTATTCCTTCTGTGATCTGCCCTGTACCTTTCCCTTCTGATGGCAACTCCCCTGCCCACTACTCCTGTCCCAGGGCCTCTTGCCCACCCTCTACACTCTAGCTTCATGTTTGCACCCCACTTTCTGACCCTCTGTATCCTGATAGGCTGTGTACCCGCCCCCGGTGACCCCTGGACCCACTTCTCCCTGTGACTTTGGAGAGGCCACTTAAGAGTAAGCATTTCCATTTGGCAGGTGGGAGTGGGGCACAGGGAATCAGGGTACAGTAAATTCTGAGGCAGCTGAGGAGAGCGTTCTCTAACCTCTGTGGCCACAACCAGGCTCAGCACAGGAAAGCCAAGGTCATGGCCTAAGGAATCATTGCACACCTTGCTACCCTCGGGTCTTCCAACCCAGCTCAGCATGGGACACATAAATGTGCTGAACTTCAGAAGTCCCAGATGTGCACAACGTGGACAACGGCCACAGACAACAGGCAGAGAGGGAAGATCTTGATAAAACTAAGTACTGGAAGGAGTCACCACAACATTGCACACAGAAGGAGTCCTTGGAACAGAGGCCCAGAGACCATGAGCTGTCTAATCCAGCTCAGTGGTGGACAAACACATCCCCCAGATACTGG
>NW_027546969.1:0-651 GCF_008692635.1 Crocuta crocuta
CTCCCGGACCTTGGCTGGGTGAAATGTGTATCTCTGTGTGTCCCTGTGTGTTTGTGCTTGCCTGTGCCCACAAGCGTGCCTGTGTGAGTGTGGCTGTGAGTGCCCGTGTGCATACCTGTATACGTGCGTGCTGCTTGTCTGTGCATATGCACACGGGTGTGTACCTGTGTGCATGTCTGTGTCTGCATGCGGGTCAAAGTGTGTACGTCCTGGGGGCTCTGCTGAGTCAGTGCAGGGGCTGGGCGGCCAGCGCTGCCAGCCGGGCTGTGGCCTTCCCACAGTTGCATAAACACCGTCCCAGCTGCCCCCTCAAGCAGGGTGGTCGGCCTGTGGCCCTGTGGCCGGTGGCAAGGATGGGGGCAAACCCGTTGCCCCCTTATTAGGCTGGTCCCTCCATTTCTCAAATGCCAGGTCACGTGCCCTGTAAGGTGGGGTCTGAACTGGGGTTTCTCCATGCCTCACTTTTCCCCATGTGGTCTGAGGCCTGATCTTTGAGGTCTTTCTTTAAAAAAATTTTTTTTAATGTTTATTTATTGAGAAAGAGAGAGAGAGAGACAGAGAGTGAGCAGGGGAGGGGCAGAAAGAGGGAGACACAGAATCCGAAGTGGGCTCCAGGCTCCAAGCTGTCAGCACAGAGCCTGACGTGGGGCT